>NC_084994.1:2500-45000 GCF_963854185.1 Sardina pilchardus
CTAACCCTAACCCTAACCCTAACCCTAACCCTAACCCTAACCCTAACCCTAACCCTAACCCTAACCCTAACCCTAACCCTAACCCTAACCCTAACCCTAACCCTAACCCTAACCCTAACCCTAACCCTAACCCTAACCCTAACCCTAACCCTAACCCTAACCCTAACCCTAACCCTAACCCTAACCCTAACCCTAACCCTAACCCTAACCCTAACCCTAACCCTAACCCTAACCCTAACCCTAACCCTAACCCTAACCCTAACCCTAACCCTAACCCTAACCCTAACCCTAACCCTAACCCTAACCCTAACCCTAACCCTAACCCTAACCCTAACCCTAACCCTAACCCTAACCCTAACCCTAACCCTAACCCTAACCCTAACCCTAACCCTAACCCTAACCCTAACCCTAACCCTAACCCTAACCCTAACCCTAACCCTAACCCTAACCCTAACCCTAACCCTAACCCTAACCCTAACCCTAACCCTAACCCTAACCCTAACCCTAACCCTAACCCTAACCCTAACCCTAACCCTAACCCTAACCCTAACCCTAACCCTAACCCTAACCCTAACCCTAACCCTAACCCTAACCCTAACCCTAACCCTAACCCTAACCCTAACCCTAACCCTAACCCTAACCCTAACCCTAACCCTAACCCTAACCCTAACCCTAACCCTAACCCTAACCCTAACCCTAACCCTAACCCTAACCCTAACCCTAACCCTAACCCTAACCCTAACCCTAACCCTAACCCTAACCCTAACCCTAACCCTAACCCTAACCCTAACCCTAACCCTAACCCTAACCCTAACCCTAACCCTAACCCTAACCCTAACCCTAACCCTAACCCTAACCCTAACCCTAACCCTAACCCTAACCCTAACCCTAACCCTAACCCTAACCCTAACCCTAACCCTAACCCTAACCCTAACCCTAACCCTAACCCTAACCCTAACCCTAACCCTAACCCTAACCCTAACCCTAACCCTAACCCTAACCCTAACCCTAACCCTAACCCTAACCCTAACCCTAACCCTAACCCTAACCCTAACCCTAACCCTAACCCTAACCCTAACCCTAACCCTAACCCTAACCCTAACCCTAACCCTAACCCTAACCCTAACCCTAACCCTAACCCTAACCCTAACCCTAACCCTAACCCTAACCCTAACCCTAACCCTAACCCTAACCCTAACCCTAACCCTAACCCTAACCCTAACCCTAACCCTAACCCTAACCCTAACCCTAACCCTAACCCTAACCCTAACCCTAACCCTAACCCTAACCCTAACCCTAACCCTAACCCTAACCCTAACCCTAACCCTAACCCTAACCCTAACCCTAACCCTAACCCTAACCCTAACCCTAACCCTAACCCTAACCCTAACCCTAACCCTAACCCTAACCCTAACCCTAACCCTAACCCTAACCCTAACCCTAACCCTAACCCTAACCCTAACCCTAACCCTAACCCTAACCCTAACCCTAACCCTAACCCTAACCCTAACCCTAACCCTAACCCTAACCCTAACCCTAACCCTAACCCTAACCCTAACCCTAACCCTAACCCTAACCCTAACCCTAACCCTAACCCTAACCCTAACCCTAACCCTAACCCTAACCCTAACCCTAACCCTAACCCTAACCCTAACCCTAACCCTAACCCTAACCCTAACCCTAACCCTAACCCTAACCCTAACCCTAACCCTAACCCTAACCCTAACCCTAACCCTAACCCTAACCCTAACCCTAACCCTAACCCTAACCCTAACCCTAACCCTAACCCTAACCCTAACCCTAACCCTAACCCTAACCCTAACCCTAACCCTAACCCTAACCCTAACCCTAACCCTAACCCTAACCCTAACCCTAACCCTAACCCTAACCCTAACCCTAACCCTAACCCTAACCCTAACCCTAACCCTAACCCTAACCCTAACCCTAACCCTAACCCTAACCCTAACCCTAACCCTAACCCTAACCCTAACCCTAACCCTAACCCTAACCCTAACCCTAACCCTAACCCTAACCCTAACCCTAACCCTAACCCTAACCCTAACCCTAACCCTAACCCTAACCCTAACCCTAACCCTAACCCTAACCCTAACCCTAACCCTAACCCTAACCCTAACCCTAACCCTAACCCTAACCCTAACCCTAACCCTAACCCTAACCCTAACCCTAACCCTAACCCTAACCCTAACCCTAACCCTAACCCTAACCCTAACCCTAACCCTAACCCTAACCCTAACCCTAACCCTAACCCTAACCCTAACCCTAACCCTAACCCTAACCCTAACCCTAACCCTAACCCTAACCCTAACCCTAACCCTAACCCTAACCCTAACCCTAACCCTAACCCTAACCCTAACCCTAACCCTAACCCTAACCCTAACCCTAACCCTAACCCTAACCCTAACCCTAACCCTAACCCTAACCCTAACCCTAACCCTAACCCTAACCCTAACCCTAACCCTAACCCTAACCCTAACCCTAACCCTAACCCTAACCCTAACCCTAACCCTAACCCTAACCCTAACCCTAACCCTAACCCTAACCCTAACCCTAACCCTAACCCTAACCCTAACCCTAACCCTAACCCTAACCCTAACCCTAACCCTAACCCTAACCCTAACCCTAACCCTAACCCTAACCCTAACCCTAACCCTAACCCTAACCCTAACCCTAACCCTAACCCTAACCCTAACCCTAACCCTAACCCTAACCCTAACCCTAACCCTAACCCTAACCCTAACCCTAACCCTAACCCTAACCCTAACCCTAACCCTAACCCTAACCCTAACCCTAACCCTAACCCTAACCCTAACCCTAACCCTAACCCTAACCCTAACCCTAACCCTAACCCTAACCCTAACCCTAACCCTAACCCTAACCCTAACCCTAACCCTAACCCTAACCCTAACCCTAACCCTAACCCTAACCCTAACCCTAACCCTAACCCTAACCCTAACCCTAACCCTAACCCTAACCCTAACCCTAACCCTAACCCTAACCCTAACCCTAACCCTAACCCTAACCCTAACCCTAACCCTAACCCTAACCCTAACCCTAACCCTAACCCTAACCCTAACCCTAACCCTAACCCTAACCCTAACCCTAACCCTAACCCTAACCCTAACCCTAACCCTAACCCTAACCCTAACCCTAACCCTAACCCTAACCCTAACCCTAACCCTAACCCTAACCCTAACCCTAACCCTAACCCTAACCCTAACCCTAACCCTAACCCTAACCCTAACCCTAACCCTAACCCTAACCCTAACCCTAACCCTAACCCTAACCCTAACCCTAACCCTAACCCTAACCCTAACCCTAACCCTAACCCTAACCCTAACCCTAACCCTAACCCTAACCCTAACCCTAACCCTAACCCTAACCCTAACCCTAACCCTAACCCTAACCCTAACCCTAACCCTAACCCTAACCCTAACCCTAACCCTAACCCTAACCCTAACCCTAACCCTAACCCTAACCCTAACCCTAACCCTAACCCTAACCCTAACCCTAACCCTAACCCTAACCCTAACCCTAACCCTAACCCTAACCCTAACCCTAACCCTAACCCTAACCCTAACCCTAACCCTAACCCTAACCCTAACCCTAACCCTAACCCTAACCCTAACCCTAACCCTAACCCTAACCCTAACCCTAACCCTAACCCTAACCCTAACCCTAACCCTAACCCTAACCCTAACCCTAACCCTAACCCTAACCCTAACCCTAACCCTAACCCTAACCCTAACCCTAACCCTAACCCTAACCCTAACCCTAACCCTAACCCTAACCCTAACCCTAACCCTAACCCTAACCCTAACCCTAACCCTAACCCTAACCCTAACCCTAACCCTAACCCTAACCCTAACCCTAACCCTAACCCTAACCCTAACCCTAACCCTAACCCTAACCCTAACCCTAACCCTAACCCTAACCCTAACCCTAACCCTAACCCTAACCCTAACCCTAACCCTAACCCTAACCCTAACCCTAACCCTAACCCTAACCCTAACCCTAACCCTAACCCTAACCCTAACCCTAACCCTAACCCTAACCCTAACCCTAACCCTAACCCTAACCCTAACCCTAACCCTAACCCTAACCCTAACCCTAACCCTAACCCTAACCCTAACCCTAACCCTAACCCTAACCCTAACCCTAACCCTAACCCTAACCCTAACCCTAACCCTAACCCTAACCCTAACCCTAACCCTAACCCTAACCCTAACCCTAACCCTAACCCTAACCCTAACCCTAACCCTAACCCTAACCCTAACCCTAACCCTAACCCTAACCCTAACCCTAACCCTAACCCTAACCCTAACCCTAACCCTAACCCTAACCCTAACCCTAACCCTAACCCTAACCCTAACCCTAACCCTAACCCTAACCCTAACCCTAACCCTAACCCTAACCCTAACCCTAACCCTAACCCTAACCCTAACCCTAACCCTAACCCTAACCCTAACCCTAACCCTAACCCTAACCCTAACCCTAACCCTAACCCTAACCCTAACCCTAACCCTAACCCTAACCCTAACCCTAACCCTAACCCTAACCCTAACCCTAACCCTAACCCTAACCCTAACCCTAACCCTAACCCTAACCCTAACCCTAACCCTAACCCTAACCCTAACCCTAACCCTAACCCTAACCCTAACCCTAACCCTAACCCTAACCCTAACCCTAACCCTAACCCTAACCCTAACCCTAACCCTAACCCTAACCCTAACCCTAACCCTAACCCTAACCCTAACCCTAACCCTAACCCTAACCCTAACCCTAACCCTAACCCTAACCCTAACCCTAACCCTAACCCTAACCCTAACCCTAACCCTAACCCTAACCCTAACCCTAACCCTAACCCTAACCCTAACCCTAACCCTAACCCTAACCCTAACCCTAACCCTAACCCTAACCCTAACCCTAACCCTAACCCTAACCCTAACCCTAACCCTAACCCTAACCCTAACCCTAACCCTAACCCTAACCCTAACCCTAACCCTAACCCTAACCCTAACCCTAACCCTAACCCTAACCCTAACCCTAACCCCTAACCCCTAACCCTAACCCCTAACCCTAACCCTAACCCTAACCCTAACCCTAACCCTAACCCTAACCCTAACCCTAACCCTAACCCTAACCCTAACCCTAACCCTTATCCTAACCTTAACCCCAACCCCAAACTTTGGGTTACTAACATCTAACCCTAACCTTAACCCTTACCCTAACCTTAACCCACACCCATACCTTTCCCTAACCTTAACCCTTTCCCTAACCCATACCCATACCTTTCCCTAACCTTAACCCTTTCCCTGGGTTACTGAACCACGGTAGAAACTCAGATACTCACCTCCTTCTTTGCCTGAGATCCACCTGGAGATCTGCCTCTTCTGGCACCTGCAATAGGAGAGTGACAGAGTTATTCACATATTAGAGAGAATTAAACATACACTAACCTGACAAACTCGAGGTTGCTCTAAGGTTTGTGCGCCAGTGCATTCTGGCTACTTCTTAGTGGCTGGAGTTTTATTTCCCCTAACCTAACCCTAACCCTAACCCTAACCCTGACTTCATTGAGGTCCATCCCACCCTTCACAAATCCTAACCCTAACCCTAACTCTCTTGCCACCCCAGTCAGTGGCACCAAACTGAGCTCCCTGACAGACCAAGCTCGGCTGGTGTTTGCTGGCATCACCATTGCCCTTGACCGTTCAGGGACTTCATCCTCGTCCTGCAAGAGCTGGATTTCTTCCGGCTCTGGATCGCTCACCTCTGCTGGAGGATTTTGCTGCACAGCTGGGCCCACCCTCTCAGGACCTACTTTGAAGAAAATGCTTGGTCCAAATTGGAAAAGCTGCATGCCCTTGATATTATGAGGCAGCGTAAAATTGCCAAACACTTTTGCCTCCTTGAGACCTTTGATGGTCATAGGGCAGCTCCTATAGAGATCAAGCAGCCGCTCGAACTCTACAAATGTCCCATTCTGTATCAGCCCTACGCAGCTGACGAAAGCCATAAGCCTCAGCTGTTTGTCCTCGTCCTGAGGGTTTTGGGGCAACTGAAAACGGAGGGGTAGCCTTTGGAGGACTTCGGGGATCCATGGCATCCCCCATTCCCGATACCGTTGCATCCCCGATTCAAATGACAGGTTCCGGTCCACAATCAACTGGATGATGTTATTTTGGAGGGAGAGGTTGGTTGTGGTCAACCTGTCTCCATCATTGTTGAAAACCTCCACAAATGACCGCCCGTCCCAATTCACCCGCCTGCTGTTCCCCTCGAAGTATTTTAAGGCGGGGAACCACCTTATCCCAATGGCAACCAGTCCCTCTATCAGGAGGAGCGTCATGTCGTACCCAGCAGAGATGACCATAGCTTCAGCCCTTTGGAACACACACGGGAATTTGAAATACCCAACGTGATCCAACACCACCTTCACAAAAGCCTCACAGCGCACTGAGTCCACAACAAGATGTGGTAAGGTGCGTGACCTCAATACATGCAGTGGAACGCCTGTGTTGGTCCGGTAGATATCCTTTAACAGGAGTATCACCAGCTCTCGGCCCACCACTCTTGGACCAGCAGATAATGAGTCTGAAAAGAGGAATATCCTCTTGATCCTCTCCCTCTGTTTCTCGTAAGGAACGAAGTACTGCAGGGGTGGAGGTTCCAGCCCAGCACTGGCTGCAGAGTGTACTGCAAGGCCCAAGAAGCCACGGACCTTGGTACAACTGTTAATATTGGTGGACGATGTTCATAGGCTCACGCTGTACTGCCTAGACATGGTACACCTAGGCTGGCCATGGAAGAACTCTTCCAGAGCAAGTTCCCTCTGGAAGGCCTTCCATGAGTTTTCATAGCCGCCTAAGTGTTCAGCCCTATAACAAATGTTCCGCAGGTCCCTGCAGATGTACCTCCCCACAGCCTGCGTGACTGTGTGAAGCCCCTCACCCCTTGTGTCCAGAAATGGCAGGAGCATAGCCTCCTCGCTTAACAGGGCATGGAGGCCCTCCATCAGGAAGACAGATTCTGGCTCCAGCAATTCAGGAATACCCCTTTCCTCCTCGAAAAGGAGTACGACCTCCACCCGTGCTGGGAGCAAAATATCTGCCTTTGACACCAGGTCCTCCATGTGCCTCATGTACTGCTCGGCGTGCAGAGACATGGCCTTGGTTTGGGGAGGCAACATAAGCCCACATGCAGTTATAAGCCCAGTCACCGGGTGCTTATAAAATGGCACTTGGTGTGTGTGGGGTGAGTCGCAGTATAACTGCATGTGATTGACCCTCGGACACTCCAAAAGCTGCTGCAGGATGCCGTAGAGCAATGGACTAAGGTCCAGAGCTCTGTGATCCACGTTAGTCTGGAAATTCGCAGACTCATGGATGGACAGGTTTGTGAACATATGTCCTCTAGGCCCTGTCACCTGCTCCAACCCATACCTTGACCACATGAGGTGTGTCAAGGAGCCTAGGGAGTTTGAAGGGTTAGTCCGAATGGACATAGCCACATGCACAGACACTTTCTCCACCTCTGTGATGTCTACCACATCAGACAGGCAGAGAGGTGAGGGGTCTTTTGACCGAAAATGCTTAGGCTCAACATGACCCTAACACCGACGGGCACTCGTGTCTCCCCTATAGCCTTGTCAAGCAGTTTCAGCATGAACTGCTGGTCTACAGGACATATTGCCATCTTTGCCAAGTTCCCGGTGTTGTTGCGCTGCACAGTTGGCCTAGCCTTTTGGAAAGAATTCAAATTTGCCAACAGGGCCTTGAAATGTCCAATGACCTCCTTAAAAAAATCAGAAGTCATTGTTCTTGCCACTGAGGCAGAGATGAACTGGTGTGACACCACCCTTTTGTCTCTTGGAACCAGAGACAAAGTGAGGTGCCAATTCCCCCCAGGAAAGGCCACCCTCACACCATGGCAATAGCGGAATTCCTCCAGGACTGCCTGGGAGTACTCCTCTGTCCTTACATGCTTTTTAAAAAAAACCCATGTGTTCACCACCCTCACAAAATCCCCCCAAAAAAGCTGTGTAATTGCAGGGTGAATGGTATACAAGCTCTTCAGCTCCACAACCACCTCATCAATATCAGCCTTGTAACAAAGCTCTTCTGGGGAGGGGTGTGGGGTGGGGAAAAAAGCAAGCCGGAGCTCTTCATCCCTCAAGAACTCGAGGGTGGTTGGATACGACCGGTAGGCCTGCAGTAGGGTATCTGAGTTCTCGCTTGCAACCTCACTGAACTGCATGTTGCTTCTTCGGTGATCAAGCTCTGAATGACACTCGTGCTGTAGCAGCCCTATTTATAACCTTCCCTCTGAAGAGCTCTTGCCTAACTGTTTCCACTCAAACACATTTTATTTTATAACTCCCAAACTATAAACCTAGTAGCGAAATGAAGGGGTGCAATTGTAAGTCATTTTTAAAGATCTATCCATAAAAAAAAAAAAAAAAAAAAAAATTTTTAAAAGAAGTTCGTAAAAAAAATGTTAGGGAAAAAAAGGTGTCACTACAAAAGGGTACCAATCGACTCCAAATGCTCTGAAACGTACTCCTATACACTTTCTGTGGGTACGATTTTGGCATCCACACTAGGGTTATACTTAGGGGAAAATTCAGATCTTTCATTTTTTCCCATTCGTTTCAATGGGAAATTGTTTTTTGAGAATATCTCGGGAACGGAAGGTGCTAGCTCAAATTTTTTTTCCGCCTCCCCAAATCCGGCAATTTGGAAGCAGAATCCGTTGAAATTTTGTTTCTACGACTTTCCGTTCTCGAGATATAAGCTTTTTAAAGTTTATTTCCGGTTTTTAACCAACTTCCGGTCATCACAGGAAGTCGAGGGTGGTCTCAAAAGAAGCGTCTTGACCTTCTACATAACATATGAGTTTCAAGACTTTACCATATTTCTTGCTCCCTGTACATGAGGATCAGTCCTCGGACTGATCCTGCATTTGCCCTATATCCCTAACCCTAACCCTATATTTTGAATGTAAATTTGTCATTTTTTTGGCGCTATTCAGTCTCTCCTGGTCCCAACACTCTCCTGCCCTCAGGGCAGAGGGACCTAATCCATAGCTTGTCTGAGGGCAGTTCAGTCTCTCCTGGTCCCAGGGCTGAAGTAGCACGCCTTATTCATAATTGGATTATTTTTTTCCATCTAAAATGTTAGTAATTCATTTCTTTTGTTTGTTTTGTTTATCCTAAAGGAATTGGAGTGGACACATGAGTGGTAAGTTATGGAAATAGTATTTATACCAATGTCTGCATAGACAAAGATGTTATGTATGGACATTTGAATTAGTGAAAGACGTTGATGAATGGATGAAGCTGGTCGTGTTCAGAAAAAGTGCAATCTAGTCTGGATTTTCAGTATTTTCTTGTTGTATAGTTTTACAGATGCACAGAGTAGGCGACTATCCCATTGGTCGCATTGGGCCCTAACCATTGTTCCCTGGCAGTCTGGACTCAATTTTTAAAGACCAAGAGGTGTCAGATGAGGTATTTTTTGGTTACATGCCACCACTACGACATGCCTCCATTTAGACATGCCTCTATTTCGACATGCTGCTATTTCGACATGCTGCCAATCCGACACATTTTAGTACCCCCATTCCGACAGTTTACAAATCCTATTTTTTTCCAAGTCAATTTAACGGTCACTATGAGCCCGACGGACGCAAAATGCGTCAAAAACACACCCATTCTTCTCTGTTACATTGCTCCGCGATTATTAGTCACAGCGAGATGAGACCTATATCGCATGAAAGAGCAGAACCGGGGCTTTCCAACGAGACTAGACACTTGTCTGTACGATCAAGTATGAAAATAAAATAAAATCATGAATTTAAATCAAAGTATATCATATTTACAGTCTATATTGCTCTGCGTTCACCCACGCAGCCACTGCTCTCGCTTGAATTACTCCGGGACCAGGCATCGCACAGACATGACACGCATATCAAATGAAAGAGGAGAAACAGAGCTTTCCAGTGATACCAAACACAGGCCATAAAACAGACGAAGTGACAGCAAAATAATAACTTAATTTAGCTCCACTTAGTCTGCGAATAATGAGACAGAGAAGAATGGACTTATATCTACAAAAACTGCTGGCTTTGGGCAGTTTTATTTATTTATTTTCCGGGGACGTAGTCAATGCGGGAGGTGTTATTGTAGGCTACTGTCAAGGCCGCGTCTAAAGCGCTGGGGGGAAACCCTATATGTCATGCAGTCATCCTAAGTTAGATACCGCATGTCAGTTTTTATATGTTTCCCCACAGTTTATTGGGGGAAACAATCCCCTATAGGTCCAGGGCTAAAAGTAGCTTTGATTCTTACCAGTAGGCCTAGTCTACTACTGAATAGGTGGAGCTGCGTGCGTAGTGCGACGAGAAATGTCCGTATTGCTGAAATAACATAACTTTTAATGACCAAGCGTGTCCATTACGCACTACAGATAATTATAGGCTATTGTTTTATTTTAGTGTTTTTTGTCCACTACCCATGGCAAACATAGTTTAAACGTTCGCCATTACTTAAGCCTATTTCTTTTCGGCCTTCACAATCAGCTAGGTCAGAGACGGTATTTAAATATCTTTGTCTATACAGAACTGTTTTCACTTACCCGAGTCGCGCACGCAACATGGCATGTTGTTTGAAAAAAAGTTAAATACCGCCACTGCGACCATGAAAAAAAAAAATGTCGGAGTGGTGGGACTTTTTCCCATAAAGAGACATGCCTCCACTATGACAATTGGACGTCAATGTCGGAGTGCTGGTATGTTGGAATGAACAGCAGATGCCGTATTTTTTTGTCTTTGTTCTATACTTATAACTTGTCAAACTGTCTCGGCCTGTCACTTCATGACTAAATCTCCTTTAATGTATCCACACTAGGCCTGCACGATTCAGGGAAAAATATGAATCACGATTTTTTAGCTTAGAATTGATATCACGATTCTCTGCTACGATTTTTGCTCACAAAATGTATTTATTGCACACTTGAAACATGAAAGAAATTGGCAGTACCAAACATAGCATTTTTGGCATCTATAGCCCACTGCCCATCACCGCAAGCCTGTAAACAAGGCTTCACTGAAAAAAAGGGAAAAAAAATCTATTGGCCATTCCATCAGGCTCTAAAAATTGTAATAGAAATAAGCATACATAAAACACAACAAATTGGCAGTACCAAACATAGACTTGGTTGGCATCTATAGCACGTTGCCCATCACATCAAGCTTGTAAACAAAGGCTCCAATGGGAAAAAAACATTAAATTGACCATTCAATCTGGCTCTATAAATTGTAATAAACTGCTCACAAAAAGTAAGGAAACTTGACTTTGGCCCATTATATCTCCCCTTTAGTAATACCAACCAGTAAAGTGTTTCATATCATTTTTATCGTTGATTTGTCACCTTTACAATGAGGTATAGCTTGTAAGCATAGGGCAATCATGGAATGAGCAACACAAGCAAACGTGTAAGTAGTGCCAACGAAAAATGTGCCAAAATGGCCTGTTATGCTGTTGGAATTCACCTTTGTTACTTCAAGCATTGACGATTGCACTCTCCCACAGAAATGAGGAAAACAAAACATGTTAGGCATACATTTGTTCATTTTATACTCAGTGTCAGGGTCCTCAGTAGCGTGTAGAGGATCCATATGCAGCCACAACAGCTTGGCACCTTCTTCTCATGCTGGTCACCAACCTGGCTACATTCTGCTGTGGGATGGCATTCCATTCCTCGATAAGGATCTGTTGTAAGTCAGCCAACCTGGTTTTGTTGGTGAAAACCAATTTTAGATCCTCTCCACTCCCAAATTCTGGAGGTACTCTCTGATGATCCCAGCTCTATGGGGGAGAGCGTTGTCATCCTGGAGGGTGGCAATTGGTCCCATATTCTGGAGATATGGAATTGCCACTGGCTCCAGAATCTCATCCCGGTATCTCACTGCATGATGATTGCCTTTAATGATAACAAGGTCTGTCTTTCGAGTTAGGGAGATGTCACCCCACAGCAGAATGTAGCCAGGTTGGTGACCTGCATGAGAAGAAGGTGCCAAGCTGTTGTGGCTGCATAATGGATCCTCTACACGCTACTGAGGACCCTGACACTGAGTGTAAAATGAACAAATGTATGCCTAACATGTTTTGTTTTCCTCATTTCTGTGGGAGAGTGCAATCGTCAATGCTTGAAGTAACAAAGGTGAATTCAATAGCATAACAGGCCATTTTGGCACATTTTTCGTTGGCACTACTTACACGTTTGCTTGTGTTGCTCATTTCATGATTGCCCTATGCTTACAAGCTATACCTCTTTGTAAAGGTGACAAATCAACGATAAAAATGATATGAAACACTTTACTGGTTGGTATTACTAAAGGGGAGATATAATGGGCCAAAGTCAAGTTTCCTTACTTTTTGTGAGCGGTTTATAAATAAGCATAAATAAAACACAAATTTGCCAACCTATGAAGGCGTCAGTGACGTTTTTGAAACAAAAATTATATTCATTTGGCCATTACAAAAGAGTAAATTCAATTGTATTTTCTTTAGAACATAGGCCTCTAAGGCCTAAAAGTGACCCTGAATGTGGCACTTAAAGATTCCTGGCCAGAAACACAAGTCTGTCAACATGCTCAGGCTTCAGTGATGCACGATGGCATGTCACAATGTTACCCCCTGTACTGAACAGCCGCTCAGAAGGTGAGCTGGTGGCTGGAATGCATAGGTATTTCTTCACCAACACAGACAGCCGTGGATATGCATTGCTATTTTGCCGCCACCAGCTTAAGGGGTCATCTTCACTGTCAATGTTGCATGCCAGAAGATATGCCTCCAGCTCTGTGGACACTGGGTGCTGTCCAGAGGACTCCTCATCATTGCCTTGCACTGCTTTGAAGAAACTTCCGAGGGTCTTTCGGCCCTTCTTCATGGGGGGTACTGAAATGGCATTTGGCTGAGAATATCGCTGGAAAATAAATTAATAATCTCAATTAATATTACTGTAAATAATATATTATCACAACAGTTCAGGATCAGACAATTTTATTGAAATGTGGAAATGACCTTACCATAGCTAGAGTTACACCAGTCATCTCGTCTATCAGTCTCGCTCTAACTGTGGCTTTCTTCTCCTCACTGATGTAGTTCATCTTGAACCTAGGATCGAAGGTTGTGGCCATGTCGAGTAGATCCTGAGTTTGGGGATCACTGTACTTCTCTTGCAGATATTTCAAGATGTTAGTCTTGACTGATCTTGTGAATTCTGTGTCATCCTCTTGCACAGCCAAAACAGATGCCTCGAAAAGGTGGAGAACCGGCTTCACAGAGGATATGCTGACATATAGTTCCCCAGAGAGGGCATCGGTGAATTCAGCCAGAGGACTTAGAGTGTTGTGCATTGCCTCAAGCACTTCAATGTCCTGCCATGTGGGCACTAGGTGTCGAACCTTTCGATCATTCAGGACCTGTGTAATGGCTGGAAGCTGTTCCAGGATCCTCTTAATCATTTCTTGTCTTGACCCCCATGTTGTTGGGCACTCTGTTTTCAGTTGATGTTCAGGGAGTTTGAGTTCTTTCTGGACGATCACAAGGTTTCTCCTTCGTAGCCAACTGTGACTAAAAGTGCTCACAATCTTTCTGCAAAGGCCTGTGACACGGTCAATTCGTGGATCTTTCATGGCATTTTCTAGAAGAAACATATAACAAATCTGAATGAGTACAACACAAACTATAGTCTGTAGCATCACAAATAACTGTATTTATTTATTTATTATGTATTTATATGCAATCATGTGTCTATGAATTTATGTATTTATTCATTCATTCAGTAGTAGTAGCATGTCCTACAGTTCAACTTGGTGAAACACACACACACACACACACACACACACACACACACACACACACACACACACACACACACACACACACACACACACACACACACACACACACACACACACACACACACACACACACACACACACACACACAGCAACTCACCAATTGCTAGATGTAGCCTATGGCCAAAACATTGGAGCCTGGTCCAGTTGTTGATGGAGATTGCCTTCACTATGTTTGATCCATTGTCAGTTGTTATACATGCCATTTTCTCCTCTTCCAAACTCCAAGACGCAAGGGCATCCTTCAGTCCCTGTGCCAAGATCTCACCTTTGTGGTCATCTGGGAAATATGCAGTCTGTAGGCACTTGCTCTTCATTGTGAAATCAGTCGTTATGAAGTGGATAGTTAGGCTCATGTACGGTTCCATCGTTCTACTGGACCATAAATCCGTCGTTGCAGCAAAATAATCCGCGTCATGCACTTCTGCCTCGACTAAAGCGCGCACCTTCTTGTACATAGCTGGCAGCGCAACATATGAAAAATAGTTGCGGGAGGGTATTGTGTAGCGTTTGTCTAAAGTATGAATCATCTTTCTAAATCCGTCACGTTCGACGGTGTTTATTGGCATCATGTCTTTTGCAATATGGTACGCAATTGCTTCTGTTATTTCCTTGCTCCTACTGGAGTTGTGTGGGTATGGCGTTGCACTGTGCAAGGTGTCAGTAATAGTAGTCTGTGTTGTTGAGCGACTTTCTGATCTCTTGCCTTGCATGGCTTCGTCATATTGCACTTTGTGGTGACGTTTGAGATGCTGGTAGAGATTTGTGGTGTTGCTTTGCGGTGCTGCAACGACGGAAAAGCATGTCTTGCAAATAACCTGAGACTGACCCTCGTCGTCTTTTTTAAATCCAAAATAAACCCACACCACCGAATGCGAGCCTTTTTTCGGAACGAGTTCGGTTTGAGACTGGGTGGTTGACTGATTCTCGTTGTTAGTACCTGGGTTTTCATCATTTTCATTCATCTTTCCTGTCGCTGTCGCACTAGTTTGATACTGCTGCAGCCGAGTTTTCAAAACTTTCCATGAAACTGAAACTAGCCTGTTCGTGCCTCTAGTGAAACATGTGACTACAAGGCGCTTTGTCATTGGCTGAGGGTGAAGCCCTGAGCTTAATGAGAACAGAGAAAGAGGATTGCAGCGCTTGTAGCTCTATAACTCACATAAGGAAGTCGCGTTTGTGATGCAGTCGGCTTGTAAAATTAAATGAGAATCGAAATCAATTAAAAATGAAATCGCACACAGGGGTGAATCGAGATCGCGATTTTATAACGATTTATCGTGCAGGCCTAATCCACACAATTGTTTTTTCAGGCAATGGACGCGCTCTTCTTACTATTTAGCATGGTAATCCAATTTAAACATGATTCACATCGATAACTTTTTATAAAATTTGAATAACAGCAGTAAACATGTCTTTATATTTTCCGTGTAGAGCCGACCTGGGATCGTGGCTGTAAATTGTCACGCTGAACAGCTAATTTTAAGTGGGAGCACCAGGGCAAAAAGCCGGTATTTTGTCAGCGTAATAATTTTTAAAGCTTTATATCCAGTGTTACTTCTCATTGTTTTTGAAGAATTTGGTAACTCATAAAATAAAATGTGTTTGTCCAAAATTCATCAAATTATCGGTCACTAATAGTATATACCGGTACATACATGTATACAATTGTTTTGGTTTTGAACTGTGTTTTTCTTATCCTGTAAGAACATATTCAAAGGTGGAGAAGTCATCGGGCCTCACCTGGAGGGCAGGAACTGGACTTTTTTCGTACGTTACTAAAATGTAGATTATTATTTCATCAGACACATCAAGTATGATTGCTATAAACAACATCATGCTAGCTCATGTCCTATTGCTCTTTTGACATTTTGAAATGTTATACTACTTTCACTTAATTAACCACAATACAGATGCGTTCAGTAAAGCTCAGTAAAGCCTATTTTCATCTGAGGTGATCACACTTTTCTTTCTGTTTCTCTAGTACTGCTACTTGCTACAAAAAATATAACCTACATGAATTCCCTGGGAGAAAAGCAGGAGCGCTGCTCTCAAGTAAAACATAACTGGAGGTACAAAGTTTTGGTATTATTTCAGATATATACTTGTACTAATTCAGCCATCATTTTCCTTAACATGATCGTATGTTCTATTCTCTCAGCGCATTTGCAGCAGCCAGAGGCTTCCCGGGACCCTGGCAGTTCAATATTCCTACTCACAACATGCAGCAAGATGCTGTGTCTTGTGGAATTTTCACAGCCGTGGTAAAGAACCCTTTGTTTTATTAAGTAATGAAGATGTTGCAAGGAGGGTTGGGAGTTGATAGTATTTTATCAATATTAGTGTTATTGTCGATTCTTCTTCTCCCATTTTTTATCAATTGCCTGATCAATTAATTGCTGTTTTAGGTATTCTTCACAGGTTTTCAATATTGGCAGAAAGGCCGATAACATGGCAGCTTATTAGAATGAGGGGAATCATAATTTCATTGTGTAAACAGTTTTTACCTGAAAGACCCATTGACAATTGCCTGAAAACATGTTGACATTGTAGGAATTTATTAAGTCAGAGAGATTCTATGCCAGTGAATTGAAAACATTATTTTTAACAAAAGCTGTTTTTGTGTGAACAGATTTATGGATCTCCCATGATGTATGTTTTTTCATTGTAACATTAATCACTAAAGATGATGATTTATTTCATGATTAAGAAGTGGAAATACTTAAATAAACCCTTTAGTTTTGTTTTGTTTTTCAGTTTGCTGAGACCTTTTTAAGAGGTCAGCAAGGGCATATAGTATGCCCATCTATCCCAGAGGAGAGGGAGAGACTGGGACAGTTTCTGCATGAGTCCCTTGGTAAGTACAATGCATTTATACTGGATGTGTTGATTGCCATAGATATAGCTGCAGAACTTAACCCTTTAACCGCTACGGTCAAGTTAACTCGACAAGATGCGGTACTGTTTAAAACGGCCGATTTTGTCAAACAGGGTGTCAAATTTCATTCAAACTCCCTGCCACTAGTTGGCAGACATGTCATACTATGTCCCGGACTCAGAATTACGTCATGCTTCTATACAAAATATTCGAGCAAGGGCACTTTAAACCAGTGCGAAATATCAGCTGAGCTAGCTTGCGTGTGAGCCATTGTATCAAAGCGGTATTATTGGAGTATTAGCATTAGATAATCGTCTAAACACATGGAAAAAGTTTACCAGGAATGAAGTGTTAGGTCTTCTGTTCGCTGACAGTTATTCTGAAGGGAAATATCTGCCTTCAGAAGATGACGGAGATTTGTTTATTCACACGCGTCTCCGCCTAGCAATGCTGAAGCTGGACAAAGTGAGAGATATGTCCCACACAAGCACAAACGTGGATCCTTTGCCCAATATCAGTGTTAGGAACATTATTTCATGGGTCTAGGTGTTCATAGGGAAGTTAGAAGACCCTCATCAGACGTGTTATTTGTGTAGAGAACGACAGTATTGGTCGGGGCACTGCCATGTTATCACGCTAGCCATTTTGCCCTTTCGTTTTCATTGTGCCTCTCCATAATTGCGAGGACAAGTAACGTGATGGAGAATTTGTCTAACACTATTTGGTATGTCGGTATGAAGGTCGAAGTGTCCATAGGAGAACTGTGGGGCAACGTAGCAGCAGTATAGTTGCAATGAGAATGAGAACGAAAGGCTACTCCACTCGGGAGGCGCGCGTGGCAGATCCAGGGTGTTGTCAGACAAAATAGGCAACAGGTGTACAGTGTGGGGTGATTTTTTATGTTATGCCTTGCAATGAGAAGTAGGCATATCGTGAAACAGTTAGCAGACCCTCATTACGTGTTAGTTGTGTGGAGAACGAAAGCTTATGGCCGGGGCAATGTGTTTTTTATATATATATATATATATCGCGCTAGCCATATGCTCCCTCGACAGTGACCGGGTGCCTCTCCATAATCGGAGGAGGACGGTAATGTAGTGGAGCCTTTGTCTAATATCAATAGATGTGTTAGACGAGGTCGAAGTGTCCATAGGATAGCTTGGGGAAACGTAGCAGCAGTGTAGGCAGTCGCAAGGAGAATGAGAAAGAACAGCCATGCTGATTCACTCCACTCGGGAGGCGCGCGTGGCAGACCTTACTGACAAAATAGGCAACAGGTGGGCAGTGTGGGGTGGGTTTTTATGTTATGCCATGCAATGAGAAGTACCATGAAACTACAAGAAGCGTCACCTGGATGAATAGGGATTCATTATATTTACAATAAAAAGCCTGCTACAGAAATGTGCATTCCATTTATTATTTATTACACTATTGATTTACTATTTCCCTGACCATTTAGTATGGCAAAATGTGTGTTATTTTTGTGTGTACATGTCCTTGTGATGTGAATGTCTGTCAACTAAAAAAGAAAAATAATAATAATTAAAAAAAAACTCAAAGTGGCAGATCTAAAGGCCACAGTCAGACAAAATACAGATGTAGGCAGTGTGTGGTGGGCCTTTGTGTTGTGCCCTGCAATTAAAGGTACCACACCATGAAACACTACAAGAAGTGTCACCTGGATGAACAGGGATTCATTATCTCTATGGCAAAAGGCCTGCTACATAAATTCGCAGCATCATCATCATTCCCATCATCTTGCTATTAGTAGCCTATGATGACTTACTATTTCCCTGACCATTCAGTATGGTACAATGTTTTTTATAATAATATAAAAAAAAATCATGAAAATTAAAAAATCCAGATGGCTGCCACCATATGACGTCATTATGACGTCATAATATACAAATTAGTTGGATACATTGAATCCCTACATAAACTTCTGGTCATCCTTAATATTTCTCTAATTTGCAGAAAGTCTCTATCTCTTATCACTTTTAAGTTAAAGCCTTTTGAAATTAATGTGTCAAAATTGAATGTTTTTGGAAAAAAACTCTGGCGCCTAAAGGGTTAAACTTGAACTTAAAATAACAGGGGGGCTACACCAGACGCGTAACTGAAGCGTTCCGTTTGTGACGCGTATGTTGCAGCCGGTTGCAGCAGTTAATTATCACTGTAGTCAATGGAAGTAGCTACACCAGACGCAACAGTGGCGCGTACATTCGAAAGAAATAGTCCCATCTTCTAAAATGAATTTCACGCGTCGTGAACGGAACGCTTCAGTTACGCATCTGGTGTAGGTCCCCTGTTAAAGTCAACAGTATTAAATACAGAGCATTCCAAAGTCCCTACATTAAAGCTTTGCTACCGTAGGGCACAGAACACTGGACTAACCTTGTTTTTAATTTTTTTCCATTTGTAAACCTTTAAATACAACATAACATATTAATTGTTGTAGATAGGTCAGGTATTAGCTTCACCTGGCGGAGACCAGCAGTGAAGGGAAAAGCAAGTGTTAAAGATACTTTTGAAAATGTGAGGCCCGACATTATTTATGTAACTTAACAGTTTTTGTGAAATATTTTCCAGGAGAATTGTGCCACATGTACAGAATCTGGTAAGAGCATACAATGTCTAAATTTGCCCAACTATAACTGAAAGCTGTTAGCTGGGAATGCAAGATGTGGGTAGATCAGTAGACCCCAGATTGGCCCTTTGGTACTGCTCAAGGGCTGATGATGATTTTTACATCATTGAAAGCAGGAAGTCCTATTCATGGGTTTCGTTGAAATCTTTATTTCTCCCATCTCAAAATCCATATTTCTCCTATATCTATTATAAAGTTGTAGGGTGACCAAGGCTGTTAACTGGGAATGCAAGATGTGGGTAGATCAGTAGACCCCAGATTGGCCCTTTGGTACTGCTCAAGGGCTGTAGCTGAAGTCTTGTGTTTTTTGCGAGGTGTGCCTCTCTTGAGCTAGAAAAATATGTGATGGCATTGTATTCAGGTTAGCTTTACATAAGCCTATGGGGGGGTATATTACACGTGAATGTAATTAAACTAATTGATGGACTATAGAACAGGGGTGGGATAACTAAGCCTATGGGGGGGTATATTACACGTGAATGTAATTAAACTAATTGATGGACTATAAAACAGGGGTGGGAAAACTAAGCCTATGGGGGGGGTATATTACACGTGAATGTAATTAAACTAATTGATGGACTATAGAACAGGGGTGGGAAAACTAAGTGCAATTGCAGCCCTATGTCCTCTTTCATGTGGCCCGCCATGAAATCAAAGATAAGATGGAATTTGGCCCATTGTTACATTAATCTGTATTGCATATCATAATTTCCATACTGTTGTGATGTGTTTGTCAATAATATCATTAAACAGTGTAGCATTAGACGGCATGCAGACTCGCTCTTTGACTGCTTTGGTCCTTGGCAGCTCATATTTTTCAGCATGTGGCCTGCAAACAGAAAACACCACTGGTACAAATCTAGATATCGCTACAGTGGATTAATTGGACATTGAATATTGTGCTGAATTTGGTCTAAGATGTTGTTAGATTGTGGAATCTTTTTCACTAGAGTATGGAGTGACGGTTGTGCATTAGAATTGGTTTTGTTTATGTTACAGCAGATGACATCGATGTTGAAACTTGCACCCCACCACAAGAAGGTACGGAGATCCTTATGGTAACCATTTGTTGTGTGTGGGTTGGTTTCTGTCACAATAACACATGCATTATTGTATCAGCAGAAGCTGAGACAGCGGAGAAGCTGCTCCTCAAGATTGTAAGGGCAGCACCACCTGACGAAGGTTTGTAGATCCTTCTGGTAATCATTTATTGTGCTAATGCAGCTGCTCCTCAAGATTGTAAGGGCACCACCACCTGACGAAGGTTTGTAGATCATTCTGGTAATCATTTATTGTGCATGAGTTGGCCTCTGCCGCTATAGCGGCGGGGCAGCTGCTCCTCAAGATTGTAAGGGCACCACCACCTGACGAAGGTTTGTAGATCATTCTGGTAATCATTTATTGTGCATGAGTTGGCCTCTGCCGCTATAGCGGCGGGGCAGCTGCTCCTCAAGATTGTAAGGGCACCACCACCTGACGAAGGTTTGTAGATCCTTCTGGTAATCATTTATTGTGCATGAGTTTGCCTCTGCCGCTAATGCAGCTGCTCCTCAAGATTGTAAGGGCAGCACCACCTGACGAAGGTTTGTAGATCCTTCTGGTAATCATTTATTGTGCATGAGTTGGTCTCCGCCGCTAATGCAGCTGCTCCTCAAGAGTGTAAGGGCACCACCACCTGACGAAGGTTTGTAGATCCTTCTGGTAATCATTTATTGTGCATGAGTTGGTCTCCGCCGCTAATGCAGCTGCTCCTCAAGAGTGTAAGGGCACCACCACCTGACGAAGGTTTGTAGATCCTTCTGGTAATCATTTATTGTGCATGAGTTTGCCTCTGCCGCTAATGCAGCTGCTCCTCAAGAGTGTAAGGGCACCACCACCTGACGAAGGTTTGTAGATCCTTCTGGTAATCATTTATTGTGCATGAGTTGGTCTCCGCCGCTAATGCAGCTGCTCCTCAAGAGTGTAAGGGCACCACCACCTGACGAAGGTTTGTAGATCCTTCTGGTAATCATTTATTGTGCATGAGTTGGTCTCCGCCGCTAATGCAGCTGCTCCTCAAGAGTGTAAGGGCACCACCACCTGACGAAGGTTTGTAGATCCTTCTGGTAATCATTTATTGTGCATGAGTTGGTCTCCGCCGCTAATGCAGCTGCTCCTCAAGAGTGTAAGGGCACCACCACCTGACGAAGGTTTGTAGATCCTTCTGGTAATCATTTATTGTGCATGAGTTTGCCTCTGCCGCTAATGCAGCTGCTCCTCAAGAGTGTAAGGGCACCACCACCTGACGAAGGTTTGTAGATCCTTCTGGTAATCATTTATTGTGCATGAGTTGGTCTCCGCCGCTAATGCAGCTGCTCCTCAAGAGTGTAAGGGCACCACCACCTGACGAAGGTTTGTAGATCCTTCTGGTAATCATTTATTGTGCATGAGTTGGCCTCTGCCGCTAAAGCAGCGGGGCTGTGAAAGGGACACTTCACAGATTAGCATTAAAGGGACACTTCACAGATTAGCATTAACCTTTGTATCTTTAGAAAACCAGTCATGTTTTTGAATGGTCGGGCCGTCCTTAAAAATATTTGTGTTTGCCGTAACCTGACCGACCCAAATATTTTGTTTTCCCTTTAAGTACGACCGACTTGCCGGTTGCAAATTGCGTTAAGACCGACCGATAAATTATTATTATTCTTCAAACAACCAATACAAAAGCAATACAATAATACTATATTTCTTAAGTATAAGTAGGCCTATAATACAAATTGCCTACATTCTTTCAAATAAAAACCTGTGGCGTCATATGTTTATGTTTGTCATGCGTCTTGCCTACAGGCTGGTTTCAGTTGCGTCAGTGTTTCGCGCTTGACTGTAAGGAAGGCTGTGGCTGTAGGCAAGAAGATGTTAGCGGTCAGCGTCAGAACGTTTACTAGTACGAGCACTATTATTCACTTGAAAAATGTATTAAAACACCTTAACATTTCGATGACTTGGCACGAAGTTCTGGAAGAACTGTGTCCGGATATTTACCCATCCCTTCTCCCCATGCTGTGACTGTGACCGTGTCAACTGACCTTAATGAAACCACTAAGGTTTTGGTGGAAGACACTCAAACAGTAGAGGACGCATTACTATTCGACCCATCATTTAAAGTGGTTTCATTTGGACTGAAACATCTAAGTGACATGTCACCAACACCACCACCATTAAGGGATGCATTTTCAATCATGATGGCGACGAAGTCATGGAAGTACCCGGTCCCTCGGTCCTGCAATAATGGTGGGTTTTAGCATTCTTGACCTAGCAGATAACAGGCTTTTTATATGGAGCTAGCATGTATTACCTGTTAACGTTAGAAGCTAACTTCAGCTTCAGCTAACGTCTGTATTAGTCTACATTTAGGCGCTCATTATTTGTCTTTATTGGTCAAATATGTGTAGGCTACCAAGGAGTATATTGCATGGGATCGTTCTATAGGCTAGCAAGGACAGCTGGTTCTGTAAATAATAAGGCTATTTCATTGGACTGAAAAAAGGGTGTCGTGTGGGATGGGTTATAACCTGGCGACACTGGGACAACTTAGTTAAGTTGCCCTCCGTGGTGAACACCAGAAAGCCATGGACGGCATGGTGTTTGGAGAGGAAGTCCTCGCCATTCCAGGTCTCGGCCCATGCCCCATCCACGGCCACGTCCTGCAGGTTGATGGGGATGGGGGGCATGAGGTTGGCCCTCTTCCTCTCCAGTCTGGACCTGACCGCCTCGAATGGAGGCATAGCCGCCAGATCTGCGGCCTGGGCCAGGACCTGGTTTAATAAAGGTGTGTGTGTGTTGTTCATATGAAGCGACTTGGAGCTGTATGAAAAGCACTGAATACATGTTATTATAGCATACCTGGTCATAAACTCTCTTGGCTGGGCGGGATGGGTCTGCGGCCACTAGCTCAACCATCTGCTGTATAAGAGCAGTGGTTGCCACCAAATCGGCCTCCGCTGCATGTCCATGCTGGCCAGGTTGGGTGATGACATTGATGTCGGGATTGTCCCCGTTGACATCAAATGCATTTGTTTACAATTAAACTTTGCTTGGGCGCAACACCAGTACATTACATCATTGCGGCATTTGTTCCGCAAGTAGCGATATTCATAGAATATAAGACATCCCCCCCCCCCCCCGACTGTTGGCTATTTGACTGTATGCCATCCTGCAGGCCTATGCTGTGACTAGGCTAGGCTAATCAGTTAGACTAGCTGTAGTTAATTGAGGGCCATGCATCTGTCACGTGAATATTTTAAGAGTTTGATTCCAACACGCTATATCCGTTTTTAAAAACATTAAAAAGTCATGTTATTTAATTGTGTATTCCAGGAAATATCTATCAAATTGTATTTGTGTTGTTTTGATTGAGTAAAGATAAATCAAATAACAATATCCAAAAACTAGGCTACTGAAATTAATTTAAATTAACAATTTGTAAAAAAACTAATATTTAGCCTATGAAAATTCATTAAAATGCATATTGTGTTTTGAAACCAAGCTCTTTTCTGTCTAATGAAGATATAGAATAGAATAGAACAGAATAAAATATAATGTAATATAATTTTAATTGTCATTACAAGGATACAAGAACACAATAATGTATTTGTCACATACGGCATGAGACATAGGCTACTACTGTATACAATTGAGTGAAATTGCATAGAAAATAATAATAAATAGTTTGTGGTGTCTGTTCCAAGCATCTTGAGGAAGCTGGTGGAGATAATGGGACAGTCTATCCAGGGTTCTCTATAGATCAGTGGGAACGAGCCGGAGGACCGAGGAGAGACGTTGAGAAGAGCCTGCGTTAAGGATCCAGATAAATCAGCTATGCAAGTAGCCTATGTGTGACGTGCTGGGGTGTCCAGGAGGTCTGCATCTGTGGTGCGTGGGGTCCGCTGCAATCAGTCAGACTTGCTGTTAAGGCGAGACATGGCAGTTGAAAACATTGTTTTTGTGACCTCCGGTCAATTTCAAGATTTTGTGCTAGTTTGCTACCTTAGCATGTATTCTACCACCCTACTACAACAACAAAGTCCGATTTGCACATTTAGGTGTTTATTTCACGAACTTTTGTGTGCTCGCGCCTATGTATTTCTCCACATTTTCTCAAAAGTTCCCATTCTAAAATGTCATGTACTCCCGCGACCGTGATCCAAATCATATCGTGTCTCACACCGTTGGAAAGCCCTGCTCCTCCTGCATAACGCTATGCAATCCAAATATGGACATTTCCTTTGTATTGGCAACCAATCGCGACAGTTCAAAGACGAGTCTAAGCTGAGAACGAATCTCATTGGCTGTGTTTCAAGGCTGTTTTCTCAAAAATAGTTATTTGCGGTTTTGAGTCATTTTCCGGTAGATACTTCTCAGCCTCTGTAGCACCTATCTACACCAAACTTTCCAGTTATACACTTAACAGTATTCTGAAGGGTTAGAGAGGGATTTGTTAATACATCCCTGCTGAAAAAAACAGCAAGAAACCAGCTTAGGCTGGTTGCTGGTTTTAGCTGGTTTTAGCTGGTCTTTGCCCAAAACACAATTATTATTGCTGGTCTTTGCTGGTGTAGCTGGTTAGGCCACCAGCTAGACATGCTGGCATGACCATCTGAGGAAGTTGGTCGTGCTGGTGTGACCAGCCTGTCATTTGGGATACAGCTGGTTTAAGATGGTCATGCTGGTGACCAGCCTGTCAAGCTTGACAAAGATGGTCAAGCTGGTTTTCTAGAATAACCAACATAAGCTGGCGTGGACAGTAAAAACCAGCAATGTAGACCAGCAACACCAACTAAAATGACCAGCTTAAGGTGGTACGACAATCAAAACCAGCTGAATTACCATCATAAGCTGGGTAAACCAGCTTAAGGTGTGTTTTCACGAGAGTTTTGCTGGTCTAGCTGGTTAACCATCAAAGGGTGGTCAAACAAGCTGGTTAACAAGCTGGTCAACCAGCAAACCACCTTTAGCTGGTCAGGCTGTTTTTTTCAGCAGGGATCATTCCTGGCCTGATTTATGTGACATGTTAATCAAAAAAGCATGGCAAAAATCGGTTTTTTAAGGCTATGGACAGTATATTTGGATTTCCTAGGCAATGAAAGCAGATATCCTGAAATCCTTCTGTAATTTTATTGTAATCTTGTTTGTTAACAACATGAAAGAATAATTTTGCACCTGGCTTTATCATATGCTCAGATCTATCTACCGGAAATATATGCAAAATCATGCATATTTAATGAGATAATGCCTCATTTGCATAATTAAACATACACATTTCAAAAACTTGTAATACATTTTTTTCTCATACTTGTGTAAGTCATCAACTGAGGAAGTTTCATGGTGATACCTATTATTTAAAAATGTTACCCTATTCAACTGTAGTGTCTCGCCTTAATCTGGGCTCCACCCGAAATGCAATCGGAGTGTCCCCCTCCGCCGTGGATGTCTTTCGCTTCCGATGAATCCGATAGCCCTCTCGAATCCACGTCATCCCATCACATCTTTTTCAAGGCTCCATAGTATTGGAAGCAGCCTCTGAAGAGCACTCGCATAACATTTTATGGACCTTGAGCGACTCTTTTGCAGATCCGTTCAGGGAGATCGGGACAACAACGAAATGTAGTGCTATTCAGTGCATCCATTAGGCCTACAACAGCATATTAGCCTATAGGCCTATTACACAACAAATAAACGGAATAATTATAGGGGAAAAAAAGACAAGTAATAACACACAAACAACCATAGGCTTCGTGGCGTAGGCCCAGGGTATCATTAAAAAAAATAAATTAGGCTAGCCTACTTCCAGGGCAAAAATAGCCTACGTGTATTTCTTAATAGGTAGCGTCTTGAAACTTTCTTCTGTAAAATTAAAGTCCGATCAAACTCCATTCAAAGGCAGTCCACAATTCAAATGACATTGTTTTCTAACGTAAAATACCAAGCTTTGGCTTCTAGAGCTCATAGCGCTTCTTTTTTTATTTTCATTTATTTAATTATTTTTATAGGCCTGCCTACAATGTATAGGCCGGCTCGTTTTGGTCACAGTGCATTTGCCTATTGAAGCTCGTCTCTATGGGCTGCATAGTTTTTTTAGTGCAAACTATACGACCATTCAGGCGCGCGGGAACATATTGCTGAATAGTAGAGTAGCCTAGGCCTAACCTAGGCCTCATTAATGTCCAACTAGCCTATTTCTCCCCCAACAGGACGTTCCGCAATAAAGGTTAGGCTATGTTTTGTCTGTCTGTCTGTTTCTTCTTCGATTACATTTTCAGAGAAGGTCTGAAATGATCCAATTAACCCTGCTGAAAAAATCAGCAAGAAACCAGCTTATGCTGGTAGCTGGTTTTAGCTGGTTTTAGCTGGTCTTTGCTGGTTTTCCTCCAGCTATTGCTGGCCTTTGCTGGTGTAGCTGGTTAGGCTACCAGCTAGACATGCTGGCGTGACCATCTGAGGAAGCTGGTTGTGCTGGTGTGACCAGCCTGTCGTGTGGGATACAGCTGGTTTAAGGTGGTCATGCTGGTGACCAGCCTGTCAAGCTTGACAAAGTTGGTCAAGCTGGTTTTCTAGAATGACCAACATAAGCTGGCGTGGCCAGTAAGAACCAGCAATGTAGACCAGCAACACCAACTAAAATGACCAGCTTGAGGTGGTACGACAATCAAAACCAGCTGAATTACCATCGTAAGCTGGGTAAACCAGCTGAAGGTGTGTTTTCGCGAGAGTTTTGCTGGTCTTGCTGGTTAACCATCATAGGGTGGTCAAATAAGCTGGTTAACAAGCTGGTCAACCAGCAAACCACCTTTAGCTGGTCAGGCTGTTTTTTTCAGCAGGGAAGAAACAATTACATTTTTGAGTGATCTGTATGGATACAGGGGTTATGGGTTTGAGCTCCCTGAGTGCTTTGTATGCGTTTCATTGTAGGGCATGCATTTCATTCGGAGCGGCAGCCTGCCTAGCCTATGAAAAGCAGAAGATTTTCGATTTGGTTTGGGATCTAATTTAATCTTCGACTGTTTAATTATATTGCTAAGTGTTGAGACTGATGGGCACTGATTTCTGGGGTGTATTTGGCTATTATTAAGTGTCACGTTGAGTGTCGGGATTTCCACCCGCTATAGGAGACAAACCGCATTCATTAATCATTGATGGGATGGAAATACCCTATTGCAGCCAAGTAGGCTAGATTAAATTTAGTTATTTCACAATTATACATGATTTACTTTTTATTGAATTTGTAGGCTGGAATGAATCGCGGCACAATATTTAAGCCTAGCCTACTGCCGGGAGAAAAACATATATTTTCTGCTAGGCTACTCGAAATAAGTCCAACCTGCTTGCCACGTCTCTCCTCACTCAGCGAGTCACGTCACTTTCACTTCTTGCAGCCTATATGATTTTGTATATTTTCTATATGGATAGCTGTAGGCCTATTCAAAGCTATCCATAACTTTTTATGTGACTAAGCTGCAAAATATAGGCTCTTATGACAAACGTTGTAGGCTAATATACCTGCTATAGCATATTCACCACTTGAATCCCATCTGTGTTCCAGTGGAATCTAGAAGTTGGGAGTTTACAAGACTGCTACGTGAGAACTTTGCGCCTAGCTAGCGGTGCTTCGTCGGCGATGAGGCTGAATATAGTTCCAAGTAAAGATCTGCCCAGGTAATAGTCTCGTTTGATTTTGCATTATGATTTGTACTCGTTTTGAACACACGGCTCCCAAAATATATTTAGAAAAAAATGTAGACGTCTCGGTCACTTTTTTGGAGGACATGGTCACTGACACCCTTCATCTACAGCAACTGTGCTAAGCTAAAGCTAAAATCGCTGCTCCCAAAGCAGGAGAATGCCCGGACGGATTTTAACCGGGTTTTTTCCACTGTTCTAACTCTGGGGGTGACCGAGACTAGCTTAATTTCATTTTTGGGTGGCGTATTCCTTTAAGAAGGTGAGTGGGAATAGGGTCTTGCAGACTAGTTGCAGATTTTGATGAGGAAATTGTGGAAGTGAGCTCTAATGTGTCGATAGGTGTAAATGAATTAAATGTTGTTCTAGGTTGTAGCTGTGATTCTGTTATGTTTTCACCATCATATAGCAGTGGAGTATGTGTATTTGGAGAAACTGACTGGTTGTCGATCTTAACTCTAATTGTTTCAATTTTGTCATTAAAAAAGTCCATAAAATCATTACTATTTAAGCTCAAAGGAATAGATTGGCTTACTTCATTATGGCTCTTTGTTAAGCGGGAGATTGTGCTAAAAAGAAATTTTGTATTATTTCTATTTTCTTCAATCAGTGAGGAATAGTATGCTGACTTGGCCTTGTTAAGTGCTTGTCTGTATGTGATGAGGCTATCTCTCCATGCTTGGCGAAAGACTTCGATTTTCGTGGTGCGCCACTTTTGCTCTAGTTTGCGTGTTTTTTTGCTTAAAGGGATATTCCGCCATTTTTGGAAATATGCTCATTTTCCACCTTCTCTCGAGCAAAACAATCGATATTTACCTTGTTCCCGTTCATCCAGCCATTCTGTGAGTCTGGCGATACAACTTTTAGCTTCAGCCTAGCATAGATCATTGAATCGGATTAGACCATTAGCTTCTCGCCTGCTAGCTTCATGTTTAAAAGTGACTAAGATTTCTGGTAATTTTCCCATTTAAAACGTGTCTCCTCTCAAGTTAGAAAGTGCAATTAGACCAACTGAAAATGAAACCTGGCGTTTTTCTAGGCTGATTTGACATGGAACTACACTCTCATCTGGCGTAATAATCAAGGCAACTTGCAGCTACTGGCACTACTACTGCTTGTTGTCTATGGGGACTATTTTCAGATGCTGCGTAAGATATCACTGCGCTATCACTGCCCTATGGTATGTTTGCAAGTTGCCTTGATTATTACGCCAGATGAGAGTGTAGTTCCATGTCAAATCAGCCTAGAAAAACGCCAGGTTTCATTTTCAGTTGGTCTTCTTGCACTTTCTAACTTGAGAGGAGACACGTTTTAAATGGAAAAATTACCAGAAATCTTAGTCACTTTTAAACATGAAGCTAGCAGGCGAGAAGCTAATGGTCTAATCCGATTCAATGATTTATGCTAGGCTGAAGCTAAAAGTTGTATCGCCAGACTCACAGAATGGCTGGATGAACGGGAACAAGGTAAATATCGATTGTTTTGCTCGAGGGGAGGTGGAAAATGAGCGTATTTCCAAAAATGGCGGAATATCCCTTTAAGGCTTTTAGTCTCTGTGGTATACCATGGAGCGCGTCTTGTTTGTTTTCTTATTTTCTATTTGAGTGGTGCTACAGAGTCTAGTGTTGAGTGTAGTGCGTTCATTACATTATCAGTTAGTAAATCAACCTCTGTTGGGTTAAGGGTTTGCAATCTTTGCAAAGTCTGTCAATGTAAGGTAGGCTTAAACCGTATAATCTAGTTACCAGCATATAATCTAGTTAACATCACTGAAATGAATATTATTTGTTCATAATATATTTTCATATGATTTATTTTTTGTTTACTATTCTGACAATGCAGCATTTTTAAAGCTATAGCCTACATTTTAGTCAATTCAAGTTTATTTATATAGAGCATATCATAGAGGTCATTAATGTGCTTTACATACAAAAGCAAATAGTTACAAACAAAATCATAGAAGGGCAATATAGTCAAAGAATAATTCAAAAGGTAAAGATCATAATAAAGCAATAATTTAATCAAAAAAAATTGTGTTTTATTACAGCGAAAGATCGACTTTTTAATGATGTGGTCATGGACATGAAAAGAGAAGAAATAAAGTTCCCTGGAACAATGGCTGATTCCGAGATAAGCCATTATGTGCGGGCACTTGTAGACACGTGGTGGTATCTGGATGGTACAAAAGAAAAAATTCAAAGAAGAGCCCTAAACCAGTCTGGATCCGTAATCTGTATTCCAGAAAGGTAATGTAGGCTAATCTAAATGATCAACAGCACAATTTGGATAGTAAAGTTAATAAAGAGTCTCATAAAAAAATAAAAGTAAAGTTCATAAAAATGAATGGCAATTTCAAATCATTCTGATACTACCTGGTGAATGTATTTGAAATAAACTTTCAAAGTTTATTTGGCATATCACTGCAATCATGTTGTGGTATTCTGTGTTTCAGGTTCATGAAAAAATGATAATGGGTACAATGACTACAAGAATAAGAAAATCAATACACCACAGCTGGACTCTGCATCACTGAAGACTCATGTTACATGTTTACAAACACTAATGGAACAGAGACTTGTATCATCATGGGGAGACTATGGCAAGGACTTAGAACATCTAGCAGTATCCATGAGTGAATATGCCCAATTACTTGACCTTTCATCAAGGGCTCAACAGGTTCGTCAGTCTCTGCCTCATCCAGTCAGACAACTGGCCGAATATGTCCAAGTCCTGCACTTCGAGGGAGGACCAACAAAATCGATGTACTCTCTCATTGAGGACCTTGTGAACACCAAGGATCTTTACGAGCCAATCATTTTTGATGAATGTCAACATGTAGCATCACCATTCAAGAACAGAACAGAACGGCAACGCTTTCTCGATGGATTCGATGCTGTGGGAGTGGCTCTTGACCAAATAAGGTATGTGTTGATAAGAATATATTTTTTTACATAGTAGTTGTGATTATCGAACTCAACATTGAAACATTGTGTTTGAAGTCTAGAAACTGTTTACTGCTTGTATTTTTTTAGAACAGTTTTCTTCCCATTTCAACAATACTTGTTAAGTTATAATACTTGTATTCAATGTGCATGATGGAGGGATACAGTCCTTTATTAAATGGGTATATCTTTTATACAGGTATGATCCTGGTGGCAATGTTGGGGGAGTTTGCATTTTTCGGAAAGTTCCAGCCATATGAAACCCCATATATAGTCATTTTAGATCTACACAAGTGACACAAAACATTCCTTCATCATGGATTCAAGCGGTGATACATTTAAGATACACTATGTAGGACAGGTTACATATAATTCACTTGGGCTACACTAATAATTACGATATATTTAAGTATGCAAACAACAATACATAACAAGACCATCAGACTATAGAACAAAACACTGCGTAATAGCCTTGTAACAGACCACTGCTTGTTGTTATAAGGAGCATGTCCCTAATATCTCGTCTTATACTCCATGTCTTGCTTTGCATCTTCTTAATTCATTGTGCCAACAACGTAATATTGCGTTTTTAGCTCCCATGCGTAGAGTGCCAACAACGCAATATTGCGTTTTTCGCTTTTTTTTTAAATTACGAAACTAGACACTCTAACTCACCTTATGTGTGATTTTTGGAAGTCTATCATGAAGAGAACTGAAGTAGATGACGATTAAAAACTCATGAAATCCTACAATCCGGAAATGTGCGTCTGTTTTAAGTGGCTTATATCTCCGTTTCTAGAGGAACAACAGGGATTTTGATGAAAACTAGCCACTGTTTAGCTTGCGATTTCTCAGGAATGGAGACACATAGAGATAAACGGTTTTCACCCACTGAGAGCTCAGAGTCTTACCTTTCAAATGAGCCATAGTATATGTCCATAACTATAACATAGAATACGCTGTGTCTCTACAAAAATAGTCAACAACGATCTAGCTTGCCGGCACTCTGGGACATAGCTTCCAAAAGCAATGCGGCATTCAATGAGTTAAATGTAGCACCACTTGAAACGTAAAATGTTTTTTGTCTCTACACAATGTAAAGGGCAATAAAATCCACCTGACTCTTTACACCAAACTTAGTGTTCCTACCCCTTTAAAAGAGAACAAACTGAAGGTTTTTTTTTTTATTACGTAAGCAACTTTTTTAGCCATTGGCCATTGATGCTTTTGTGTTCATCATATACAGTGCACATTCAAACATGATTGAATGAACGCAGATCACCGTTAAGCATGCTTTCATTGACACCATGGCATGTATGACTACATTTCTCTGCTCAGATGTTAAAGGAGAATTCCGGTGTGATATTGACTTAAAGTGTGTTGAAATATGATACCGAGTGTGAGCGATTGTCTCAGAGCTGATCTCGACCTGTCAGCTGTTCTCCGAAACCCGGCGGTAGCTCAGCAATTAGTAAACCAGGTTTTTAACGTTTGTGCCTCGGGCATCGAACTGCCGTGCAAATAAATCACTGTTTTACACCATTAATGAGGCTCAAAGTAGCTCCACACTTTATTGGTAGACTTCTGAGGGCCCTGACATTTAAAACGAGACATCGAGAACTTTGAAAAAGCACTGGTTGTTTACTTACATGACTGTTTATTCAGGCAGTCACTTTCGAAAGTTTAGCGGTAGCAGCCATCTTGAATCTAGTCACGTGACTGATTCGTGACTGGTTCACGTAATCGCTATGTCTATGCGTGCACTAGTCATGAATCAGTCACGTGACTAAATTCAAGATGGCTGCGACCAGTAAACTTTCGAAGGGACTGCCTGAATAAACAGTCATGTAAGTAAACAACCAGTGCTTTTTCAAAGTTCTCGATGTCTCGTTTTAAATGTCAGGGCCCTCAGAAGTCTACCAATAAAGTGTGGAGCTACTTTGAGCCTCATTAATGGTGTAAAACAGTGATTTATTTGCACGGCAGTTCGATGCCCGAGGCACAAACGTTAAAAACCTGGTTTACTAATTGCTGAGCCACCGCCGGGTTTCGGAGAACAGCTGACAGGTCGAGATCAGCTCTGAGACAATCGCTCACACTCGGTATCATATTTCAACACACTTTAAGTCAATATCACACCGGAATTCTCCTTTAAGAGCCCTCCATCGGTCTTCACCAGCCATCGGTTGACAGCCTATAATAATGAGCCAAATGGTGTTAGATAAACATTTGTAGTTTTCGTGCTTAAGGCCAGCTTTATATAATTACCACTTCAGTTTCAGATAGCTCCAACTAACTTGTCTTTTCTGTTGGTGTATTGGAATTTTAACTGCAGAATATTGAGTATTTCCCTGTTGAAAAAGTAAATCAGTCAATTTACCTGGAGTACATGGAACCAGCAAAGCAGAACCTTTGTGTCTGGAAAAACACTCCTGATGGTGTTGAGGACCTTAAGGTCACGGTCAATCATTACAGATCTAGATGAGGAAAGAAAACATAAAAGAAAGACAACTAGGACAAACTATATAGGGCATATCAGTGCAAAATAATCGAAGCTTTAGTACCTTGGATAAAAGCTGGGATTGATCAACTGAAGTTTGCGCAGGCAAAGGCTTAAAATTTCACTTGATTCCTTGCTCAGGATAAAATATGCAAAGGGAACTCCTACCAGTTTTATTGGTCAGTAGCAGCTGTGTTGGGAAAGTTCACTTTCTACATGAACTAGTTCAGTTCATCGTTCACAAATTTTAAAATGAACTAGTTCAGTTCATAGTTCATCATTCCAAATTATGAACGAAGTTCACAGCTCCAATAAATGAACTAGTTCAGTTCATTTTTTCAATATGTTGCGAACCATAGCCTACTCTTTACAAATTGTTGCCACAGCCAGCAAATATTTCATTAGTTTAACATGAAATCGCCATGACACAGACAGGTTTTACGCACATTCTGCTATAATTGCTTGCCGCATTTCTGACGAGAGCGGAAATTCAGACATGAAGCATGCGAAATGTATACGGCCTCCGTTTGTTCACATCTAATGTAGAATTTCCATGAATTGGGCTTTGGTTCGCTGGGCAGAAATGCGGCCGCACTGTCAGAAGAGTGTAGTTTTTACACCGGGAGAGGAGGATACTTGCTGCATTAGCTGCAGCGTGAGAGATGGAAATGTCCACTGACATAGGGCGCTTTAAAAGGTAATAGCCTACTTCACTTGATCATCAAGTGCGATTTTTTTCCGCGATTGCATGCAGGCCTATAGCAGCTGTAGCAGCAACATTACGGAAACATAGGTCGGCAGCAGGAAAAAATCCGGTAGTATACGGAAGTATGAATTCAGACATAGAATCTGGCGACAAAGAAGCATACACAACGTTTGGCAACACTTTAGTGACGGTGTGTTTTTTGCCTGAACCTAACGAAATTAAAAAAGAGTGAACGTGACGTTCACAGACACCAGAATGAACGCGTTCACGGTATCGTTCATCAGGCAGAAATACAGTTCGTTCAGTTCACGTTCACCAAAATTATGAACGAGTTCATGAACTTTCGTTCAATGAACGCGTTCAGGCACAACACTGAGTAGCAGTGCTTAAAAGGCATAGCCATAGGCTGTAATGCCTTGGTAGGAGGCGTTCATGAAAACCATGTGATATGATGGGATGGGATGGTGTCTGCATGACTAGAATGAAGGGTTCCGTTTGGGTGAGTGACTGATAAATACAAATGCTTTCTTTCAGCTTTTTAGACACCAAATCGTGAACACTGACAGAATCATTACGATCCGATGAAGTGAGACCATGAAGGTTCTTTTTTATCATGCGTACATCTGCAGGGGTCAGATAATACCTTCGATTTTTTTTGACAAAGTAGCCATTTGTCTCTGCCCAATCACAGCTTTTCAAGAGAGTCTCTGATATTGAGCAACGTTGTGTAAGCCACATCTCCACCAACGCAAGCAGTTCTGGGTGTATTTGATTATTGAGACCGTCGTCTTCATTGGACAAATGATGCCCGGTGTGTTGCAGCATTTTATGGATAACAGCTCCAGTGAATCCAGAATCATGAATGAATTTGAAGGAAATATAAGCTTCACAAGAATTTGCTCTGGTCTTTTGGGATTGTCCTGTACTTCCTCCAGTTGCTTTGCTGGCACAGGCATATTAATAGTCTTTATGGGTGGAAACTGGAGCTTTAAAGTAAATATTATTTTTCTCCTGCACCTTGTTTATGTAGCTGTTCAGGAAGTCCTTTCTTCTCCTTGGACAATTACGACCTCTTGTTCAACCCTAGCATCGTGCATCTTCTTCAGGCGTTTAGCAATCATAGCAAAACATGAACACATTATCATGCACATTTTCTTCTAATTTTCACAGATTTTGTTTTGGTTGAGTTCTAATGGTTACTTTACTGCCATGAGGCATGAGAATGTTACTTCAGCCCTGGGACCAGGAGAGATTAGCGCCAATTGATAAGCTTAACTAGCTAGCTTAGCTAGTGCTTATATGGTTACCACGGTGTGGACACATAATGTTGATAGCGCTAGCACATTAATACAGAAAAGGTGTTGTTTTTTTCCGAATTGGGCTACCTTGTTCTTCTACTTTTCAGTGACAGCCACTGCAACATTTCAGAGTGAACTGCAACGCTAGCTTGCTTCTGAAACAGTAGGCTAGCAGCCTAGCTACTCTGTGCAATTAAAGATTTGAGTGAAGACAAAACAAAATCACATAGTTCCACTAACAATGCTTCAGTTTGGAGAAAATTGCTCACCTTTCTGGTTGGAAGTAAAATGTCAAGTTGTTGTGCCATAGAAGAAACTCTTGAAGTTGTGCAGAACTCTTCAGTAAAACAAGTTGTTGAAACTGAACTGAAATTGAAAATGGTAGCCCCGCCCCCAACATTCTCTCCTCTCTTGTGATTGGATGTGAGATTGAACTAATCACAAACATTTCTGCCCTCAGAACATCTTTTTGTATGCAAAACTCCCATCTGCGAAGATCGACTACAGTGGATCTAGTTTGCACGCGGTGCAGGGAATAAATATGCTTACTTCTTACATCAAGGATGGAAAAACGTAAACGGTATGATCCACTTACATTGGATATTGCTATATAGACTAACAACAACTTTGCTAGTGCTAGCTTGCTAAGTCTACCGTCCTGTTCAGAGTCTATAGCGTATTTAGAGAGACGGGTGCGCACAGCCACAGATTTTCTTTAAGCAGGTGCCATTCAAAAAACGTGTCAAAGTGGAAGTGATGGTCTGCACACTGCAATAGCTCCAAAAATTAGTTTTTTTATTATTTAAAAGGCAACGTTTCGATCAACAGATCTTCGTCAGGCAAAATAGGAACTGGCATAGGAGGCCTATATATCACATGACCAATAGGCCTAGTAATCAAGCACCTGTCAAAAACAGGCGGGGTGCACCCATGAGTGGCAATCAGTGCAGACATGCACTAGGCCCAAATCTTATTACAAAACATTGTGCAAAATGCAAAACATCAGTGCAAACATTTTATGCACAAAAGCATGACAAAGCAATACATACATAGAATCACAATACATATTTAAAAAATGTGAATGTATAGGAATGTTGGCTGTCATATGGAAGACTTAAGGTGAAAAAGTCACAAAAAAGGTTTAAGGTCAAAGTACATGTTTAAACCCTTTGGATAAATGGTGTCTAGAGTGTATATATGAAAAGCTTCTCTCCTGAGGAGGAGATTATCTATATCTCCCCCTCATCTGGGGATAGAGACCTGTTCAATCATCATGTGATATATAGGCCTCCTATGCCAGTTCCTTTTTTGCCTGACGAAGATCTGTTGATCGAAACGTTGCCTTTTAAATAATAAAAAAAACTATTTTTTGGAGCTATTGCAGTGTGCAGACCATCACTTCCACAGAGTCTATAGCGACCATCAGAGTCCCTAGCTACCTTGACGAGACTAACGAGATAACAGTGCAATTGAAGTTGACATACTACTGAAGCGCTAACGTTAAAAAGTTGATTTTCACAAAAAGATTGTTTTCTCCATTTTTTGGTCAAAAACAGGTGTTTTTAGCAAAATTAACCCATGTTCTACTGACGATTACTAAAGAACAGAAAACGATAGAAAACGATAGAAACAAACAGTTTTTTTTCTGGTGAAAGAAGAGTCTATTCTTTTATTTGGTACCTTCGGTGTTTACATAGTCATAAAGGTTACCGTTCGGTGGATCTTGGAAAAACAGTCAAAATGCTGTAAAACGTCTGGCAGTATGGAGCGCTCTGCACTAAAAATGGCTGGCAGCCAATGAGTGAAAGAGGAATTATGCAGGATTGGCGATTTCATCTCTGGTTTCGGTTTCTTTTTTCGTATTCGCTCGTTTTATGCTTGCATATTTCTCTGCAGAGCCTCCCCGACAGCTTTAGCGTGTATATTTATACATATATAGGCTATATATAAATATATAAATTGCAAGCGTGGTTCTTCTTGTTCCTTACTCGTCTCAGACTTCCAGATGTAAACAGCAGACGATCGTCTCCTGAACTAGTTGCAAGGTTGCAATAGCGGATAGGGACACTGGGGGCGGGAGGAAATGTTACTGTTTTCGATAAAACTGGTCAGTCAAGCAAAACAACGATTTCTAAGCAATTTTATGACTATGAAAAAGTTGCATAGGGTCTCTTTAATTAGCTTTCACTGCCTTCACGTCTGCCAGGCCACAAACTGTCTTCATAACAGTAGTTGCAATCAGTATTAAAACAGCTCTGCGAAGTTAAAACCAACTAGCGAAATGCTAATCGCGATTAGCATGCCATTTGAACTGCAGTAGTTAGTTAGCCTACCCTCATAAAGATACCTCTCAAATTCCTAAAAATGCATTAAAATAAAATTGGACAACGTTGCTATTTTTGTTAAACCTTAGGGTGGCTATGATATAAATGGTGTAACGAAATTTGAAGTGTAAATATATAAACTTGGTGAAAGTGTAAGCCACAACCTTTTCCCATAGGAATACATGGAACACTGCAAAAAATGGCTTGTCTAATAAAATCTCCCTGCTGAAAAAACCAGCCTGACCAGCTAAAGGTGGTTTGCTGGTTGACCAGCTTGTTAACCAGCTTGTTTGACCACCCTTTGATGGTTAACCAGCTAGACCAGCAAAACTCTCGCGAAAACACACCTTCAGCTGGTTTACCCAGCTTATGATGGTAATTCAGCTGGTTTTGATTGTCGTACCACCTTAAGCTGGTCATTTTAGTTGGTGTTGCTGGTCTACATTGCTGGTTTTTACTGGCCACGCCAGCTTATGTTGGTCATTCTAGAAAACCAGCTTGACCATCTTTGTCAAGCTGGACAGGCTGGTCACCAGCATGACCATCTTAAACCAGCTGTATCCCAAACGACAGGCTGGTCACACCAGCACGACCAGCTTCCTCAGATGGTCACGCCAGCATGTCTAGCTGGTGGCCTAACCAGCTACACCAGCAAGACCAGCAATAAGAACTGTGTTTTGGGCAAAGACCAGCTAAAACCAGCTAAAACCAGCTACCAGCCTAAGCTGGTTTCTTGCTGGTTTTTTCAGCAGGGCTAACCAAGTGTTTTAATATTATATCAAGGCAAAAAAACTCATTTGTATTGTTTTCAGTACAAAAACACTTACCTAGTGCTTTCTTTTGATATAATTTCACTTAATTTAAGAAAAATTTGTCTTATTTTAAGTCAATTCTTCCTGAAAATAAGAAAAAATGATCTGCCAGTGCAGTAAGTAAATTTGTCGTAAAACAAGCAGATTTATCTGCCAGTGCAGTAAGTCAATTTATCTTGATAAGACTCCTTAAAATAAGTCAAAGTCTCCTTAAATTAAGTGAAATTATCTTTTGAGGGAGCACTAGGTAAGTATTTTCATACTTAAAGGGATATTCCGCCATTTTTGGAAACACGCTCATTTTCCACTTCCCCTCGAGCAAAACAATCGATATTTACCTTGCTCCCGTTCATCCAGCCATTCTGTGAGTCTGGCGATACAACTTTTAGCTTCAGCCTAGCATAGATCATTGAATCGGATTAGACCATTAGCTTCTCGCCTGCTAGCTTCATGTTTAAAAGTGACTAAGATTTCTGGTAATTTTCCCATTTAAAACGTGTCTCCTCTAAAGTTAGAAAGTGCAATAAGACCAACTGAAAATGAAACCTGGCGTTTTTCTAGGCTGATTTGACATGGAACTACACTCTCATCTGGCGTAATAATCAAGGCAACTTGCAAACTACTGGCACTACTACTGCTTGTTGTCTATGGGGACTATTTTCAGATGCTGCGTACGATATCACTGCGCCTATGGTACGTTTGCAAGTTGCCTTGATTATTACGCCAGATGAGAGTGTAGTTCCATGTCAAATCAGCCTAGAAAAACGCCAGGTTTAATTTTCAGTTGGTCTTATTGCACTTTCTAACTTGAGAGGAGACACGTTTTAAATGGGAAAATTAACAGAAATCTTAGTCACTTTTAAACATGAAGCTAGCAGGCGAGAAGCTAATGGTCTAATCCGATTCAATGATCTATGCTAGGCTGAAGCTAAAAGTTGTATCGCCAGACTCACAGAATGGCTGGATGAACGGGAGCAAGGTAAATATCGATTGTTTTACTCGAGGGGAGGTGGAAAATGAACGTATTTCCAAAAATGGCGGAATATCCCTTTAAAACAATACAAAATAGATTATTTACCTTAATATAAGATAGTTACACTTGGTTAGATTTCATTTTTTGCAGTGAAAACATAGCCTCCACAACGAGACCTCCCCAAATTCAGAAAAAATTTATAAAATTGAAATCGGACAACGTTGTTATCTTTGGTAAACTCTTAGGTAGCTGTGATATAAATTATGTGACGAAATTCGTCAAGTCTAAATATACAAACTTTATGTTGAAAGTGTGACTGCGATTTCCATAGAATGCATTCAAATTAATAAGCGCAGGCTGAACGTGTCCCCAACCTTCCATCATCAACCGAATTACGTTAAAATTCCATCAAATACCAAAAAACGACAAAAACTGTCCGTTAGCAACATCTTGAGATTTTTTCTTAAATGATATTCATATATTGAGTGCCATATTTCACTACTTTTGATTAATGGGTATATAAAACACTCATGACTCATCATTTCCAAAAGATGATTTTATATTTAACTTTAAGCATGTGTTCCAATACTTTTGGAGGGCACTGTATATTCTGATTTGCAAGACAACAGAAGTAGATATCCATAAATCCCTCTGTAGTTATTATCCAATCTAATATATTAAAGCGAGACACAGCAGGTGAAAACATGGTTTTCGTGATCTCCGGTCAATTTCGAGATTTTGTGCTAGTTTGCTACCTTAGCACGTATTCTACCACCCTAGTACAACAACAAAGTCCGATTTGTACATTTAGGTGTTTATTTCTTGACATTTTGTCCTGTTTCTACTACATTTCTTGACATTTTGCCCTGTTTCTACTACATGACGCTATGCAATCCAAATATGGACATTTCCTTTGTATTAGCAACCAATCGCGAAAGCTCAAAGACGAGTCTAAAGGCTGGCTTACATTGCACGATTTTGGCCTGTTTTAACAGTCGGCGACTAAATTTCCAAAATCGGGCGGAAATCTTGAGAGTTTTGCTAGAATCGCAGCGCGCTCCCGTCATCTAAATCGTTTAGTGTAAGGTGCCAATCTTAGCGGTTTTAAGTCCGTCGGAGGCAGTCTTTCTCTAGTTTTGCCGTTACGACAATATCAAACATGTTTGATATTATCGGAAGTCTTTTCAGTCGTGGCTCATGCAAATAGTGATGTGAACATTAAAAACCAATAGTAACCTCTCGCGAACACGAAAACAGGAAGGGGCAAAATAGGCGACAGCTGTAGCCTATATGATTATGTTATTTCATTTCTTATCATTTATTAGTCGGCTATTCTACGAGACAGAACAACTCTATATCTGTTAGTGATGTCACACATCAAACAATGCTGCAGGAACGCGAAAAAAAATACTTTGCTATGAGAAGGCTATCATGTGATTTCCTGTTAATGATGACGTGTAGCCTATTGCACGATGGAAATAATTTGAAGGAATCTAGCAGCAGTCTTGTAAATAGTGACCCACAGTCTTTGCAAAATCCTAATCTGAGACTGGCCTGTGACTAGACTGTGACTAAAAACTCAATGAATTGTCTTTAGATGTGAGAGGGTCTGAGACTGTAGTCTTTAAAAAATCTTTTCCAAATCTTTGCAAAGTCTGTCAATGTAAGGTAGGCTTAAGCTGAGGACGCAACGAGTTATTTGCGGTATTGTGTCATTTTCCAGTAGATACTTCTCAGCCTCTGTAGCACCAAACTTTCCAGTTCTACACTTAACAGTATTCTGAAGATATTACCAGAGGGATTTGTTAATACATCATTCCTGGCCTGATTTGTGACATTTTAATCAAAAAAGCATGGCAAAAATCGTTTTTGTAAGGCTATGGACAGTATATTTGGATTTCCTAGGCAATGAAAGCAGATATCCTGAAATCCTTCTGTTATTGTATTGTAATCTTGTTTGTAAACAACATGAAAGAATCATTTTGCACCTGGCTTTATCATATGTTCTATCTACCATTCAGATCTATCTACCGGAAATATATGTAAAATCAAGCATATTTAATGAGACAATGCCTAATTTGCATAATTAAACATACACAATTCAAAAACTTGTAATACATTTTTTTTCCCATATTCATGTAAGTAATCAACTGAGGAAGTTTCAAGGTGATACCTATTAATTAAAATCTTTACCCTATTCACCTGTAGTGTCTCGCCTTAACACAATGAAAACATAATTTTGAACCTGGCTTTGTCCAAAACTCAGATTTTGTACTTTTAAATGTATGCAAATTAGCGCACATTTAATGAGTCAATGCGTAATTTGCATATTTAAACATAGATTAAACTTAAATATGCAATTAAATGTTACAAATTAATTAAACTTGTAATAATTTTTTCTTATGTTGTCATTTTTTATCTGCTCCAATAATTTCATCTGTACAATATTGCTCCAATTTAATGAGAAAAAGCAACGATTTATCAGGGCATTTCTCCAGCATAGGATGAAATCATATAGGTCATGCATCATAGGTAAACATTTGTTTTACTTAGTATACAATGAAATCATAGGGTCCACACCACATTTATACATTTGTTTTATTTTATAATTCATCTGGGCACTTCTTTCAAGAAATTCAAGAAAAGTAACTGTATGCACATCCCACCTTGCAGGTGCAGGACAAATGTAGAGTAGCTTAGGAAATGAATGTAATGTCCGCAACACTGATTAATGATAAAATATCCTCCACAGTGATCAAAG
>NC_084994.1:55000-65000 GCF_963854185.1 Sardina pilchardus
CCTCTACTGATTCACCAGTTCATATCTCTAGTGTCTGATTCACCTCTACTGATTCACCAGTTCATATCTCTAGTGTGTGATTCACCTCTACTGATTCACCAGTTCATATCTCTACTGATTCACCTCTACTGATTCACCAGTTCATATCTCTAGTGTGTGATTCACCAGTTCATATCTCTAGTGTCTGATTCACCTCTACTGATTCACCAGTTCATATCTCTAGTGTGTGATTCACCTCTACTGATTCACCAGTTCATATCTCTAGTGTCTGATTCACCTCTACTGAATCACCAGTTCATATCTCTAGTGTGTGATTCACCTCTACTGATTCACCAGTTCATATCTCTAGTGTCTGATTCACCTCTACTGATTCACCAGTTCATATCTCTAGTGTCTGATTCACCTCTACTGATTCACCAGTTCATATCTCTAGTGATTCACCTCTACTGATTCACCAGTTCATATCTCTACAGTGTCTGATTCACCTCTACTGATTCACCAGTTCATATCTCTAGTGTCTGATTCACCTCTACTGATTCACCAGTTCATATCTCTACCGATTCACCTCTACTGATTCACCAGTTCATCTCTAGTGTGTGATTCACCTCTACTGATTCACCAGTTCATATCTCTACTGATTCACCTCTACTGAATCACCAGTTCATATCTCTAGTGTGTGATTCACCTCTACTGATTCACCAGTTCATATCTCTAGTGTGTGATTCACCTCTACTGATTCACCAGTTCATATCTCTAGTGTGTGATTCACCTCTACTGATTCACCAGTTCATATCTCTAGTGTGTGATTCACCTCTACTGATTCACCAGTTCATATCTGATTCACCAGTTCATATCTCTACTGATTCACCTCTACTGAATCACCAGTTCATATCTCTAGTGTGTGATTCACCTCTACTGATTCACCAGTTCATATCTCTAGTGTCTGATTCTGATTGTGTGTGTTACCTGGCGTAGTCCCCATAGGAAGTGCTTGACGTAAAGCAGTTGCCTGTAGAGCCGTGTGTGTGTGTGTGTGTGTGTGTGTGTGTGTGTGTGTGTGTGTGTGTGTGTTACCTGGCGTAGTCCCCATAGGAAGTGCTTGACGTAGAGCAGTTGCCTGTAGAGGGGTTCTTCAACACTCTCTCCCTCCAGGTCGATATGAAATCCAGCACTTGGCAGCACGATGGGAGGATGGTTCTCAAAACTCTCTAGCAGGTCCACTAAGGCCCCAAACACACACACACACACACACACACAGACACACACACAATGCTGTAAGATTTTTGGTGATAATAAAGGCTGGACACATGGGCTTTCCACTAAATGCCACTGTTGTAGTCAAGGCACTAAATGCCACTGTTGTAGTCAAGGCACTAAATGCTTTGTACAGTTCAGGTTAAAGGTGCACTATGAGATCTTGCATTCATTTGTGTCTCAAATCATAGCCATCTCCCTTTGATCAGCTTGCTGCCTGCTCCCTGAATACATTGTGAAAACATCCGGTCTCTGGAGACAACACAGGGGCTGTAAAACGTCAGACAGACACTAGGGCACAGACTGTGTACCAAAACATAACAAACCATATTTCAGTCAAATCCCAACAAGATTCCACTTTTGCAACAGGTTTGACTGCCCTGCTCCAGCTTCAATGGACGTGGCCTGTCGTCCACCATCACCATCTCCTCCGGGCGCTGCTCTCGCTAGCTTAACTGCCCAACCCCCCCCCCCCCCCCCCCCCCCCAATTCATACCTCCCCTCTCACTCTCAGGCCCTGTTTACACGACAACGTTTTTTTCAAAAACTGTGTTTTTTTTCATCAGTTAGGCCTTTCGTTTACACAACGACGCCGTTTTGGAGGCTGAAAACGATGGTTTTTGAAAACTGCTTCTAGGGTGGAGGTTTTTGAAAACCCCGTTTTCGTTTTGCCGTGTAAAGGCACATCTGGGGTTTTTATGACGACATAGCCCCACCTCGAACCTCTAGTCCAGCCCCCGTGCTTGACCTCACCTGACTAGACCCTTGGCAGAACAACAATTACAATGCTGGATCACGGAGCCGTGTGTGTGCTGCTGCACTGCTGCATTTGTTGACAATGCTGGAACAAAACTTTGCAATTCTGCATGATTTCGACGACCAGCGACAACGCATTACAGTTTTTGCCCGTTGCTTGAACACTATAGACCCATGTTTAGACTAAAGTAACACAACTTTAAGTTTTGTTGCCATATCTCAAACACCTATACCTATACCTTAAACAAAAGAGCCGCTTTGCACTCTAGTTGGAATTTTTGCAACACACTTACTCCTTTATGCAACACACTTGGTCCTGCATACTACTCTCTATGTCATACATAACACACTTGGTCCTGCATACTACTCTCTATGTCATACATAACACACTTGGTCCTGCATACTACTCTCTATAGACCTATTCGGACGGGATTAGTTTTATGGGGGGACGTAGGTTTATCACATGACCTCTGTAATATAAATGTCCAATTCGGACGGGACTAGACATCTCTGTCATTTTACTTGACATGGGAGGAGTAACTACGTTTACGTTCTGCCGTCACATCTTCATCGCCGTGCACGTGATACTTTGCGTCAGGTACGTGCGGCATTTTCAGATTTGAAAGACTACACAAATTGGTTTAACTAGCAAACGTTAGCTTTATGATATGCCATAAGTAGTTTGAAATGGCTAACAATATCAAGCTATTAGGCAAACTAGCTAAGGTCATATTAGGAGCTGCACAGCATGTTATGTTTTCATTCAGACTATGGTGGAATTGTTTTCAAATCAGGATGTGACGAAATATTACAGACATCTTTACAGAGGGTCGCGTTCGCACGGGATTAATATTACCTAAGGTAATTTCTCCGGACCGTTTTACAGAAGGTGAAAGTGTCTGTAAATTTCACCGACATACTCCGTTATGTTTACTGACATGGCGCGTCCGGACGGGACTACATTACCTGGTAATTATTACTTTACCTGATGTCACCCCATAAAACTAATCCCGTCCGAATAGGCCTTTAGTCATACATAACACACTTGGTCCTGCATACTGCACTATATAGGCCTATTCGGACGGGATATACGCACACAGCAACTATAGCCTATATCTACTTGTGGCCGCGATGCAAATAACTCAATTTAATTCAGCACAGACAGAGCATGTTAAACAAATTCTCTCACGAACAGCTGGTGGAAATCCCGACACTTTCAACGACATGAAACTTAATAATCCAAAGAAGCATCTCACAAATGCCTCGAAATACACTGCCCCACAGACTGTCCTGTGCTTTGCGTACCCCAAGTAAATAAAATAGCCTACCCTAAATCATTTGTAGTCTGATACCACAATAGCTAGTACTGGCACGCTGGCCTCCTTTACATTTCAGTAAATGTAGGCGAATGTCCGTCGCCTATATTAACCGTGCATGCGAAATACAGGGTTTCTTCAGGTGTTTGGCGGCGGGCAGTTCTGATAGACATTCGGTATTATTCTAGGGGGCCATATACAATAACATTACAAGACAGAAACTGAAAAGCAATACTGTGCATCAGAGCCATACAAAGAGATAAAGCCTTCGGCTTCGTGCCTGCGGCGAACCACAGCCGTGGCGATATTGGCCAACAACACCACTCCCACTCGTGCGATAATGCTTAGGCCTAATTAGCTCTCAATGATTGTGCAAACATCCACGATGTAGAATGTGCTTGACATATCTTACATCAGGGCTGCCAGGCGAAACATTAGATTAGAGTCCCTCTGCTCTGATTAGAGTCCCTTTTTCAAGTGTTAGGCTAACTGACCAAGAGGAGAGGCAAATAAATGTTATACAGCTCTGCAACAAATATAGGACAATGATAGACTTATAGCAGCCTTACAACAGTAGGCTACATGTTAACTTGGAAACTCAAGGAGAAACAGCGAATAATCAGTGAACAAAATCTAGCTAGTAGGAGAACTGTTTAAATGTGGAACTCAGCGCTCGATGCCAAGACCCGGCTTACGTTGCTTCTGATTGGTTTATATTGCGTTTTGCCTTCCGTGGTTGGTTATTGCGGTCAGTCAATCAGAGTTGCTCGAACTACGGCAAGAAGACAAGGACCAAAGTTTATTATCCTGAAAATAATAATATATACTGAAAGGGGAAAATAAGCGTGATTAATGTCAAGTATGGCGTGTTGTGTGAGAATGGGTCAAATTGCGTGACTGTCACGCTCAAAGCGTGAGACTTGGCAGCCCTGCTTACATTGCTGTTTAGATTTTGAGCACGCTCATTGACGAGGAAGGGCATTTACTGGCGTGCTTCTTCAGGGGCAACTTGGCGTTTTCACCTGTGTGTAAACGCAAATGTTTTTTTGACCGGTATCGTTAAAGGTGTGAAAGCGGTGAAGACAAAAACGACCAGCGTTGTCATATAAACGGGGTCTCAGTGCAGCACGTCTTCATCTTCAAAAAACGTCTGAAAACCCAGCTCTTCAGAGCACTAACTATCCTATGGACAACTGCACTCACTGATGGACTTATAACACTCACTGTTGCACTTATTGTGGTTTTTGTTTATTGTTGTAAAATGTGTTGTAAGAATTGCTCTTAAAAGCTTAAAAAAAATATTTACCATATTTTAAGTCACTTTGGTTAAAATCTTTGAAATATACAAAGGTGCCTGGGTTATAGTTACCTATCAGTAACATCTTTGAAATACAATAAAGTTGTAAATGACTGTTGTAGAATGAAATGGCTAATCTTTACACACACACACACACACACACACACACACACACAAACACAGACCTGTTCTGCAGACATAGGTCTCGTCCTCATTGGTTGGAGTCCAGTGTGGAACAGTGGTGATGTCAGCGTTCTGTTGGTAATGAAGCAGAATCCTGTGCAGCTGGACCGGCTTCAGACATGAGTATTCCTGTGACAGAGTCCTCCAGCTCATCTACACACACACACACACACACACACACACACACACACACACACACACACACACACACACACACACACACACACACACGCACACACGCACTTGTGTAAGGCTTCAGACGAGAGTATTCCTGAGACAGAGTCCTCCAGCTCATCTACACACACACACACACACACACTTGTGTAAGGCTTGTGTAACTAGTTACACATTTAGTACTAGTATAACATAGTGTGTGTGTGTACCTGTGTCAGGTGTTGGGGGCGTGGCTAGTATACTTGTGTCAGGTGTTGGGGGCGTGGCTAGTATACTAGTGTCAGGTGTTGAGGGGGCGTGGCCACTATATCTGTGTCAGGTGTTGGGGGCGTGGCTAGTATACATGTGTCAGGTGTTGGGGGCGTGGCTAGTATACCTGTGTTCTGTGTTGGGGGCGTGGCTAGTATACCTGTGTTCTGTGTTGGGGGCGTGGCTAGTATACCTGTGTCAGGTGTTGGGGGCGTGGCTAGTATACCTGTGTCAGGTGTTGGGGGCGTGGCTAGCATACTTGTGTCAGGTGTTGGGGGCGTGGCTAGTATACTTGTGTTCTGTGTTGGGGGCGTGGCTAGTATACCTGTGTCAGGTGTTGGGGGCGTGGCTAGTATACCTGTGTCAGGTGTTGGGGGCGTGGCTAGCATACTTGTGTCAGGTGTTGGGGGCGTGGCTAGTATACTTGTGTCAGGTGTTGGGGGCGTGGCTAGTATACCTGTGTCAGGTGCTGGGGGCGTGGCTAGTATACTTGTGTTCTGTGTTGGGGGCGTGGCTAGTATACCTGTGTCAGGTGTTGGGGGCGTGGCTAGTATACCTGTGTCAGGTGCTGGGGGGGCGTGGCTAGTATGGTGAGCACGCTGGAGAACTTCCTGAAGAATTTGTGTGTGAGCGCCTGAAGCCCCGCCCCTTTGGCCCAGTCCAGAAGCAGCTGCACACACGCCTGCATCTGCAGAACTCGACAACGCTGGAACCAGCCCCGCGATGGACCTACAACACACACACACACACACACACACACACACATTAAACACACACACACACACACACACACACACACACACACACACACACACACACACACACACACACACACATTAAACACACACACACACACACACACACATTAAACACACACACATTAAACACACACGCCTGCATCTGCAGAACTCGACAACGCTGGAACCAGCCCCGCGATGGACCTACAACACACACACACACACACACATTAAACACACACATTAAACACACACACACACACACACACACATTAAACACACACACATTAAACACACACGCCTGCATCTGCAGAACTCGACAACGCTGGAACCAGCCCCGCGATGGACCTGCAACACACACACACACACACATTAAACACACACACACACACACACACATTAAACACACACACACACACACACACATTAAACACACACACACATACACACACACACACACACACACATTAAACACACACAGAGACACACACACACACACACACACACACACATTAAACACACACACAGACACACACACACACACACACACATTAAACACACACGCCTGCATCTGCAGAACCCGACAACGCTGGAACCAGCCCCGTGATAGACCTACAACACACACACACACACACACACACACACACACACACATTAAACACACACACACACACACACATTAAACACACACACACATACACACACACACACACACACATTAAACACACACACACACACACACACACACACACACACACACACACACACACACACACACACACACACATTAACCCATTTAATCCCAACGGTCACAATTGTGACCGATTTTTTTTTTTTGCTTCTGTGCCTTTACAGATGTCATTGTATGAAGTATCAATACATTTTCCCCAAAAATGGAAACCTGAAAGGGTCTCAGTTAAATATGTGAAGTGCCAAATGTGTAGTGTAATTTGTCACATGGTCAGAGCTGCTTATGTTTTGGTTGCACCCTGAACAGAAAATTTCCACCCAAAAGCTCCCAAACTAAAGCTTAGAAAAGTATGTTTATGTAAAAATAGGGCAAAGAGTTTGGGTACACATAATCTTTAAGGTGTCTAGTATGGAGGGATGCAAATGAAATATGTGAACTTTGTTCAGCGTTCTCATAGCATGAGTGAACATGAAGACGGTCACAATTGTGACCGCTAGGCAACTACAGAGTCAGATTTTGGGGATTTTCTCTTTTTTTGACACATTTCTTTGTCCAATCATCTAATTTCCAATAAATTCCAAACAGAGATGATATGGGGACATTGTCCCAGGTCTGTTATTTACATTTGAATGTGTATCACAATACAATACTCAACATTGCCTCTGCAATTCTCTGCTATATTCTAAGTGTGCCGATTTTTACATAGAGAAACCATTGTATCACACTATTATACATAGCTATTGTAATAGCTAATTACAGTGCATGAAAATGCACTGTACTGTTCTTCCTAGGCTTCTTCTTCTTATTATTCTTCTTCTAACGCACGCAAATCAGCTAGAACCGTTTAACGTAGAAACTTCATTCAAACTGCGTTACGTAGGTCTTACTTAGGACATGTGTGCTATGACTTTTCAACTTTGTAACTTTTATACTTTTTAAACTATTAGTTAAAAACTATTACAATTTCCCCCATAGACTTAACATTGCTCATTATGACATCACGGCAGCAATTAGAATCTTACTCCAGCTGGTCAGCCACCTGGGCACCAACTGTCAGTTTCTCTCAGGCAATCTCTCTGAAGACTACATATTCTGTTCCCCTGTATCCTCTGTGCACAACAGTATCAAAATAAGTCCTCCTAATTCCATCCAACTTTATATCCATTCATCTTCTTCAAACCATTCACTCATCCACCCATTCTAAACAGTCTGCCTATCAACATCAATTAGACGTTCTACATTCAACTTTTAAACAATCTACTCTGTCTCAGGCTGGCTCTCTTAAGACTAGCCAGTTAAATTGATTACACCTGTGTCTGTATCCACTACTCTCAGTAGAGAGCTGTGTCTCTCCATTCTACAAGAATATAAGGCACATTCCATCCAACATTCTATCCATTCATCTTCTTCAGACCATTCACTCATCCACCCATTAAACTGTCTATCAACATCTATTAAACAATCTGTCTATCAACATCCATTAAACTCTCTGTCTATCAACATTAATTAGACTATCTACATTCAACTTTTTAATTATTTACTCTGTCTCAGGCTTTTAGAGTACACTCTGGTTCTCTTAAGACTAGCCAGTTAAATTGATTACACCTGTGTCAACTACTCTCAGAGAGCTGTATCAGTGTCTCTCTTAACAAGAATATAAGGCACATTCCATCCAACCTTCTATCCATTCATCTTCTTCAGACCATTCACTCATCCACCATTAAACTGTCAATCAATATCTATTAAACAATCTGCCTATCAACATCCATTAAACATTCTGTCTATCAACATTAATTAGACTATCTACATACTGTACAACTTTTAAAGTATTTACTGTGGGTCCCTCTCAAGCAGCGTTTATATGTCCTCCCTCGCTCCTCGATCCTCAATGATCTACATAAAGAAAGATAGAAGAAGGGCTAGACTATCCCATTGTTGCCGCTCCATCATTCTTTATGTAGATCAGTGAGGAGCGAGAGAGGACGCGTAAACGCTATATGAGAGGCACCTTCTGTCTCAGGCTTTAAGCATACAATCTCATTAAGACTACAGATCCTGTTAACTGTTTCCTCTGTCCACAACTGTTTCAAAATAAAAGTCCTCACTGCAATAATACACTATTAAATAATTTGACCATTGAAACTACTCAACTATTTAACTGTTCAACCATTCCAACTGTCAGTTATCATCAACTATGCCTCCAGTCAACTACATGAAACCTCCATGTACCTAGCAACCAACATAGCAACCATTAAAATTAAGTGTTTATGACCGTTTCCATAGCAACCAACATGATTATACTGCAGTAACTTCTTGTTTCCTGATAGTGGCCACCATGGATACCCTAGCAACAAATGTTTCAAAATAAAAGTCCTCACTAGCAAGTTATCTAGTTAGCATGGTTAGCTTTGTTAGCATAGCTAGCATTTTTAGCATAACTGCAAAAAATCATCAACTAAGTTAGCTAATCAACCTGGTTAGCATTGTTAGCAAATCGAGCATTGTTAGCATAGTTAGCATTTTTAGCATTACTGCTAGAAATCATCGGTTAAGTTAGCTAATCAACCTGGTTAGCATTGTTAGTAAAGTTAGCATTGCTAACATAATTAGCATTTTTAGCACAACTGCTAGAAATCATTAGCTAAGTTAGCTAATCAACATTTTAACATGAATATAAATCATTAGTTAAGTTAGAACAGGAATGTTTCAGCTTTAAACTGTCTACCTTCACACTATCAACTCTCTGTAAACGATGCAACCACCATGTTTACCCTAGCTACACCTTAGTAACCATATCTACATTATCTATCTTTTTTTGCATTTTCATGCACTGGTAATTCCTTGGAATTGCATTTCTAGTTTTCTATGTTGTTCTTTTTCTTAATTTTACTTTCAGTAATGTCCTACACATATAAGATCTAACTGACTGTCCAGATTTTACAATCATACCTCAAAAACAGTAAATCATTGTCCCCATTGACTATATTCCTATTCCTATATTGCATATGTCACAGGTGGTGGGAGTTGTAATCAACTCGCCAGTCAGCCTGTTGAAGGCAAATTGGCTGAATGTATGCAAAGACTTGCAATAGACATGAACAACCTTACCAGAAAATATATTCCCCACCCCTTTCCCAACAGCCCCCCAACCCACCCCCCAACACACACACTTATGCACAGTAAAGGGCCTATGTCACAGGGGCCAGGCAGACAAACCAGAAGCACAGCTTCATGTGATAAAAAATAATTGTCTCATCAATCTGTCCTGACACTATTGTATGTCCACGTTACAGACTGTGTCCTATTATGTATTTAGAACCTTACTTAATCCAGTAGTAAAATG
>NC_084994.1:70000-72500 GCF_963854185.1 Sardina pilchardus
GGTGTACATGATGACTTCCTCCAGGACACTCATGGCCTCCTCACTGATGGAGATGGAGGCAGAAAGAAGGGATTCCTTAGAACCTACAGAGGGAGGAGAGGAAGAGAGAGGGATGAAGAGAGGCAGAGAGGAAAAGAGAGGAGAAGAGAGATGAAGAGAGAGAGATGGAGAGAGCAAAGGAGAGAGATGAGAGAGAGGGGGAAAGAGAGATAAAAAAGATAAAGAGAGATAAAGAGAGAGATGAAGAGAGAGAAGAAGAGAGAGATGAAGAGAGAGATGAAGAGAGATGAAGAGAGAGATGAAGAGAGAGATGAAGAGAGAGGAAGAGAGAGAGGAAGAGAGAGAGGAAGAGAGAGAAGGAGGTCAAGAGAGAGAGGATGAGAGAGAATACTATGTGATGAGTGTGTGTATGTGTGTGTGTGTGTGTGTGTGTGTGTGTGTTAGCGTGTGTGTGTGTGTGTGTGTGTGTGTGTGTGTGTACCTGTGTCTAGCTGCTCAATGCACTGTGTGTGTGTGTGTGTGTGTGTGTGTGTGTGTGTGTGTGTGTGTGTGTGTGTGTGTGTGTGTACCTGTGTCTAGGTGCTCAATGCACTGTGTGTGTGTGTGTGTGTGTGTGTGTGTGTGTGTGTGTGTGTGTGTGTGTACCTGTGTCTAGGTGCTCAATGCACTGTGTGTGTGTGTGTGTGTGTTAGTGTGTGTGTGTGTGTGTGTGTGTGTGTGTGTGTACCTGTGTCTAGGTGCTCAATGCACTGTGTGTGTGTGTGTACCTGTGTCTAGGTGCTCAATGCACTGTGTGTGTGTGTGTGTGTGTGTGTGTACCTGTGTCTAGGTGCTCAATGCACTGTGTGTGTGTGTGTGTGTGTTAGTGTGTGTGTGTGTGTGTGTGTGTGTGTGTGTGTGTGTGTGTGTGTACCTGTGTCTAGGTGCTCGATGCACTGTGTGTACTTGGGGGATTTCTGCTGGATGAAGTAGAGCAGCTCAATGGAGTTGGACATCCAGAAGAAGATGGTGTGTGTGTGTGTGTGTGTGTGTGTGTGTGTGTGTGTGTGTGTGTGTGTGTGTGTGTGTGTGTGTGTGTGTGTACCTGTGTCTAGGTGCTCGATGCACTGTGTGTACTTGGGGGATTTCTGCTGGATGAAGTAAAGCAGCTCAATGGAGTTGGACATCCAGAAGAAGATGGTGTGTGTGTGTGTGTGTGTGTGTGTGTGTGTGTGTGTGTGTGTGTGTGTGTGTGTGTGTGTGTGTGTGTACCTGTGTCTAGGTGCTCGATGCACTGTGTGTACTTGGGGGATTTCTGCTGGATGAAGTAAAGCAGCTCAATGGAGTTGGACATCCAGAAGAAGATGGACTGCAGGTCCGGCGTCAGATCTGAGATACTCAGCAGCGACAGAGAGGCAGGGTCCTGACTAGAGCACACACACACACACACACACAAGCACATACATTGCAGCAGCTCAAGCATTACAGATATAAGATATAAATATCAGACAAATCTGTGTTTGCTGTTTGCTTCACACAAACATGAATGTGTGTGTGTGTGTGTGAGAGTGTGTGTCTGTATGTGCGTGCGTGTGTGTGTGTTTGTGTGTGTATGCTGTTTGCTTCACATAAACATGAATATGTGTGCGTGTGTGTGTGAGAGTGTGTCTCTGTGTGTGTGTGTGTGTGTGTGTGTGTGTTTGTGTGTGTGTGCTGTTTGCTTCACATAAACATGAATGTGTGTGCGTGTGTGTGTGTGTGAGAGTGTGTCTCTGTGTGTGTCTGTTTGTGTGTGTGCGTGTGCTGTGCTTGCTTCACATAAACACTATTGTGTGTGTGTGTGTGTGTGTGTGTGTGGCACGGTTTTTGAAAAATGCTCCGAACCGTGCGGATGGCATGTCACGGTTCGGAGTGTGTGTTCGTCGTACGGTCCTACGGTTCAGGCTAGTTATGGCATGCGCAATTGATTCCCATATGTGACAATTCATTTTCCTTTCGCGCGAGAGTAGGACTATGGAGTTTTGAGTGCTGCACGCGAGTCTTTAGAAGGTAAGGTAAGGTAAGGTAAGGTAAGGTAAGGTAAGGTAAGGTAATGTTTATTTATATAGCGCATTTCACGTGCACTGAGTGCAACCCAAAGCACTTTACACACAACACTGATACAAATAGTGCCGAACGGAGAGGCGTTGTCGCCAGCGTACCCGTGACGACATGAAACAAACAAATTTACAAAATAACATCATGAGACAAGACAAAAGATACAGGACGGAGTGGCGTAATCGCCAGCGTACCCGTGACACCTAAACACACAAGACAGACAAACGAATAAACAAATGTCAAATAAATAATAAAACAAACAAAAACAGAAAAGTCCACGCCAACTTAGACCAAAAGACCGCATCCAAGCAATTGCGTCGTACGCTGTCTGCCTACTTGCAATCACTGGGGCAGAACCTCAGCAGACGAGATGGCTTGTAGGCTTGACATGACAGCCCGTTGGTAAATTGGGTTCAGCCGACCA
>NC_084994.1:82500-120000 GCF_963854185.1 Sardina pilchardus
ACACCAGGATAAACATGAGTTAGCCATGTGCGTACACCAGGATAAACATGAGTTAGCCATGTGCGTACACCAGGATGAGTTAGCCATGTGCGTACACCAGGATGAGTTAGCCATGTGCGTACACCAGGATAAACATGAGTTAGCCATGTGTGTACACCAGGATAAACATGAGTTAGCCATGTGCGTACACCAGGATGAGTTAGCCATGTGCGTACACCAGGATGAGTTAGCCATGTGCGTACACCAGGATAAACATGAGTTAGCCATGTGCGTACACCAGGATGAGTTAGCCATGTGCGTACACCAGGATGAGTTAGCCATGTGGGTACACCAGGATGAGTTAGCCATGTGCGTACACCAGGATGAGTTAGCCATGTGCGTACACCAGGATAAACATGAGTTAGCCATGTGCGTACACCAGGATGAGTTAGCCATGTGCGTACACCAGGATGAGTTAGCCATGTGCGTACACCAGGATGAACATGAGTTAGCCATGTGCGTACACCAGGATAAACATGAGTTAGCCATGTGCGTACACCAGGATGAGTTAGCCATGTGCGTACACCAGGATGAACATGAGTTAGCCATGTGCGTACACCAGGATGAGTTAGCCATGTGCGTACACCAGGATGAGTTAGCCATGTGCGTACACCAGGATAAACATGAGTTAGCCATGTGGGTACACCAGGATGAGTTAGCCATGTGCGTACACCAGGATATGAGTTAGCCATGTGCGTACACCAGGATGAGTTAGCCATGTGCGTACACCAGGATGAGTTAGCCATGTGCGTACACCAGGATAAACGTGAGTTAGCCATGTGCGTACACCAGGATGAGTTAGCCATGTGTGTACACCAGGATGAGTTAGCCATGTGCGTACACCAGGATGCAGCAAACAGTGGCTGTAAAATGCTGTTTCGTCTTTTCGAAAGGATTTCAACAACTCCCCACCGTACAGAAAACCTTTCGAAAAGACAAAACAGTATTTTACAGCCCTGATACCATATAGTTGTTGTGAAATTACCTCATTTATTTCATCATAACGACAGATAACAGGTCACATTTTACCATCAAACTAACCACTACAAAAACTTAAGACACTTAGAAGTTACTATGTAATTTAGTTCTTCTTAGCACCATCATGTTGGTATAATTACAGAAATATTATGTCTACCCATAGAATTGCCTATATTGGGATATATATCATTATCAGAATATAGACTTGCCTATATCGGGAAATAACTTTTTGTCCATATCGCACAGCACTAGTAGAGGGGTGGGTGGGTAGTATGGGGTAGTAGAGGGGTGGGTGGGTAGTATGGGGCAGTAGAGGGGTGGGTGGGTAGACTGGGGTAGTAGAGGGGTGGGTGGGTAGTATGGGGTAGTAGAGGGGTGGGTGGAGCACTAATAGAGGGGTGGGTGGGTAGTATGGGGTAGTAGAGGGTTGGGTAGGGTAGTAGAGGGGTGGGTGGAGCACTAGTAGAGGGGTGGGTGGGTAGTATGGGGTAGTAAAGGGGTGGGTGGGTAGTATGGGGTAGTAGAGGGGTGGGTGGGGTAGTAAAGGGGTGGGTGGGTAGTATGGGGTAGTAGAGGGGTGGGTGGGTAGTGTGGGGTAGTAGAGGGGTGGGTGGGGTAGTAAAGGGGTGGGTGGGGTAGTATGGGGTAGTAGAGGGGTGGATGGAGCACTAGTAGAGGGGTGGGTGGGTAGTATGGGGTAGTAGAGGGGTGGGTGGGGTAGTAGAGGGGTGGGTGGGTAGTATGGGGTAGTAGAGGGGTGGTGGGGTAGTAGAGGGGTGGGTGGGTAGTATGGGGTAGTAGAGGGGTGGTGGGGTAGTAGAGGAGTGGGTGGGTAGTATGGGGTAGTAGAGGGGTGGGTGGGTAGTATGGGGTAGTAGAGGGGTGGGTGGGGTAGTAAAGGGGTGGATGGGTAGTATGGGGTAGTAGAGGAGTGGGTGGGGAAGTAAAGGGGTGGGTGGGTAGTATAGGGTAGTAGAGGGGTGGGTGGGGTAGTAAAGGGGTGGATGGGTAGTATGGGGTAGTAGAGGGGTGGGTGGGTAGTATGGGGTAGTAGAGGGGTGGATAGAGCAATAGTAGAGGGGTGGGTGGGTAGTATGGGGCAGTAGAGGGGAGGGTGGGGTAGTAGAGGGGTGGGTGGGTAGTATGGGGTAGTAGAGGGGTGGGTGGGTAGTATGGGGCAGTAGAGGGGTGGGTGGGTAGACTGGGGTAGTAGAGGGGTGGGTGGAGCACTAGTAGAGGGGTGGGTGGGTAGTATGGGGTAGTAGAGGGGTGGATGGGTAGACTGGGGTAGTAGAGGGGTGGGTAGTATGGGGTAGTAGAGGGGTGGGTGGGTAGTATGGGGTAGTAAAGGGGTGGGTGGGGTAGTAGAGGGGTGGGTGGGTAGTATGGGGTAGTAGAGGGGTGGGTGGGGTAGTAGAGGGGTGGGTGGGTAGTATGGGGTAGTAGAGGGGTGGGTGGGGTAGTAAAGGGGTGGGTGGGTAGTAGAGGGGTGGATGGGGTAGTAGAGGGGTGGGTGGGTAGTATGGGGTAGTAGAGGGGTGGGTGGGGTAGTAGAGGGGTGGTGGGGTAGTAGAGGGGTGGGTGGGTAGTATGGGGTAGTAGAGGGGTGGGTGGGGCAATAGTAGAGGGGTGGATTGTTGCAAGTTGCTTTGGATAAAAGTGTCTGCCAAATGAAGAAATGTCATGTATATCTTTAAAAATGTTATGGGTTTCAAATAATATTCAGTCACTTTCAACAAAATCATCTTCTCCCGACCACTAGCTGCTCATTCCATGATTACTCTAATGTTGTTTTTAACATTATTCTAACATTATTTTAATGTTATTCTAAAGTTATTTTGATGTTATTTTAACGTTTGTTTATGTGTAGTTGGTAGGCCATGGAAGCACTTGTCTAACAGTTATTTTAATGTTATGCTAAAGTTATTCTTATGCTATTTTACTGTTTTTCTGACGTTATTTTGCTGTTATTATAACGTTTGAGGAGTATTCAGTAAGTCATGACAGCAGATGTATGGGGTTGCCATGGCAGCAGATGTATGGTTGCTGTTTGATGACACAAGCCATGCACACATGTGGGAAACACCCCCACACCCCTTGTAGTGGTTTTGTCCCCACCTTTAAGTATGGGTGTGCCGGGTTGAACCATTCGACAACCATGGGGGGACCTTCGATGGGATCTGTTGTACCCACCTTTAACTAGAGTAGGTGGTGGCATAGAAGAAAGCATATAGTCACACACACCCACAGACCCACCCACACACACACACACACACACACGCACACACACACACAGACCCACAAACGCACACTAGAGCCCGACCGATATGGGATTTTGAAGGCCGATACCTATATAGCCGATAACCGATTTATCGGCCGATAATCATTTTTAACTAAAAGAATTTAAACATTTTCTCCTATAAAATGTTGATCAAGGTGGAGCGTTATCTGGTTATCTGGTCTGTTTACCTAATAAAACATTCTTATACAGTATTTTTTAAAAATCAAATAAGTAGCGGTATAAGTGGTCTTTTCGCCTTTGACCATGCACAAAATATTATTTCTACTTTACCTTTAACCATGCTTGGTGCAAACACCTTCGTTGAAATGCAAAAAATTGAAGACTAGAACAAAGGAGTATGTGAGTATTTTTGGAATTAAGGTTAGCTCTGAGGACTTATTTCATATGCTCACGTCTTCCTGAGAGGCGCCCTCTGGTGGACAACCACGTAATGACAACACTGGAAATGGGAATAAAGGATCAATATTCAGTTTTCTTTATTTAATTAAAAAATATTTATCAGCCGTTACAAATGCCGATACCGATAGTTTTGAAAATGCCTAATATCGGCCGATAATATCGTGCTTTAACGCACACACACACAAACCCACAGACACCAACACAGACCCACACCCACACACACAGACCCACACACACACACAGACCCACACACACAAGAGGTCATATAATCACACACACACACAGACCCACACATACAAGAGGTCATGTCATCATACACACACACAGACCCACACACACACACAGACCCACACACACCCAAGAGGGCATATAATCACATTCACTAAAGCTGGGACGATAATCAACGTTAGTGAGTATCTGCTTTCGTTAGGAAATATCATCATCAAAAAGGTCATTAACCCTCTAACCGCCCACGTCATTGAATTGCGACAAGCAACATCACTGATTAAAACAGACGTGTGTGTGTGTGTGTGTGTGTGTGTGTGTGTGTGTGTGTGTGTGTGTGTGTGTGAAACCATTAACCCTATAACCGCCCAAGGTGCTGTACGGCGACAAGCAACATCACTGATTAAAACAGACGGTAGATCCAAGTAGGGTGACAAGCAACATCACTGATTAAAACAGACGGTAGATCCAAGTAGGGTGACAAGCAACATCACTGATTAAAACAGACGGTAGATCCAAGTAGGGTGACAAATCTCATTTGTACTCTCCACCACTAGTTGGCAGACATCCAGAGCTTCGATTCAAGCCCAAATTCAATACACAAAGTTTTCAGGAAGTACCTGTATTACTCGCAAGAAACACAAGAAGAAGACTCATTTCCTGTTTATAACGTGGAAGTGAAATGTCCCTGCTGAAAAAACCAGCAAGAAACCAGCTTAGGCTGGTAGCTGGTTTTAGCTGGTTTTAGCTGGTCTTTGCCCAAAACACAGTTCTTATTGCTGGTCTTGCTGGTGTAGCTGGTTAGGCCACCAGCTAGACATGCTGGCGTGACCATCTGAGGAAGCTGGTCGTGCTGGTGTGACCAGCCTGTCGTTTGGGATACAGCTGGTTTAAGATGGTCATGCTGGTGACCAGCCTGTCCAGCTTGACAAAGATGGTCAAGCTGGTTTTCTAGAATGACCAACATAAGCTGGCGTGGCCAGTAAAAACCAGCAATGTAGACCAGCAACACCAACAAAAATGACCAGCTTAAGGTGGTACGACAATCAAAACCAGCTGAATTACCATCATAAGCTGGGTAAACCAGCTGAAGGTGTGTTTTCGCCAGAGTTTTGCTGGTCTAGCTGGTTAACCATCAAAGGGTGGTCAAACAAGCTGGTTAACAAGCTGGTCAACCAGCAAACCACCTTTAGCTGGTCAGGCTGGTTTTTTCAGCAGGGGTGCGTTTGCGTTGCACAAATTGAAGTAGAAAAACGGCAAATGTAAAAAAAAAACTCATGTGTTATGAAGTCTTGGGTCTGTCATTCACCTACTCTGATTCTGAAGGAGAATATCTGCCTTTTGGAGATTATGATCAGTCGTCCATTGGCAGTGACAGTCAAGATGCGTCTGTGAATGGAGGTGCGTCTTAGCGTGTAGTGTCTACTTAGCACACCATGCTTATGTGAATGGAGATGCGTCTTAGCGTGTAGTGTCTACTTAGCACACCATGCGTCTGTGAATGGAGGTGCGTCTTAGCGTGTAGTGTCTACTTAGCACACCATACTTATTTGGACCCTCTGCCCAACATTGCTGCAGGTGCCATTGATAATCATGATGATAGTGTCTGTAATTGACATGGTACAGACAGCAGGGCTAGTAAAAATAGGGCTCTTGAGAACTACCAAGGGGGGGGGGGGGGGTAAGATAGAGAATTGGATTCAGACTGTCTGGACTGGCGGCGGCATGTCTGTTCTCCATATACACACACACCCATGCACATCTCCACATACACACACACACACACACACACACACACACACTAACACACACACACACACACACACACACACACACACACACACACATAGAACTGGTCTCCTGTCTCCATTGACTGACTGGAATCTGATCACAGGAATCAAATTACATTTCTCTGTGACAGCCTCTGTGCGCGCGTGTGTGTGTGTGTGTGTGTGTGTGTGTGTGTGTGTGTGTGTGTGTGTGTGTGTGTGTGTGTGTGTGTGTGTGTGTGTGTGCATGAATGCATGTGTATGTGTGTGTGTGTGTGTGTATATGTGTGTATGCGCATGAAGTGTGTGTGTGTGTGCGCGGATGAATGCATGTGTAAGTGTGTGTGTGTGTGTGTGTTAATGTGTCTATGTGTATGTGTGTGTGTGTGTGTGTGTGTGTGTTAATGTGTTAATGTGTGTGTGTGTGTGTGTGTGTGTGTGTGTGTGTAGTGTGTAGTGTGTGTGTGTGTGTCGCGTGATGCCTTCCGTGGTTGGTTAGATTTAGGCACAAAGGACTTATGAATTGGTTATTGCGTTCAGTCAATGAGTTGCTCAAACTACGGCAAGGCAAGGACCAAGCTTTTTATCATGGTAAAAAAAATATAGTGCACTGAATGGGGAAATATTGTGCGTGAGAAATGTCAAGTTGGCGCTAACAACTAGGCAAACACGGGACCTGTTCTAGAGGTAATTGAAAGAATTTTAAGCCTCTATTGAACATTGTAGCGTTAAGATTGAACAACTCCCACACCTTAGAAGACCGTGTTCGTGGTTTTTTAGCTAGATGCTCCTCACTGCTTCCACTGCTTGCCGCTGCCATCCTTCTGAATTCTTTCCTTTTAATCTATTGATTGATTGAGTCTACATCATGCGAATGGCAACTAGCGCTCTGGTGCATATTTACTGCCGCTACTGGACTGGAGTGAAAGTACATCTAGTAGGTTGTTGGGAACGGGAACTTGAACAAAAAAAACGGTGAGGCATCGACGCAAATTATCCACATCGACTAATTTATTAAGTCGAATACGTCGACTATGTCGACTAACCGACCCAGCTCTAGCGTGTAGTGTGTGTAGTATATGTGTGTGTGTGTGTGTGTGTGTGTGTGTGTGTGTGTGTGTGTGTAGTGTGTGTGTAGTGTGTGCAGTGTGTAGTGTGTGTAGTATGTGTAGTGTGTGTGTGTGTAGAGTGTGTGTAGTGTGTGTGTGTGTGTGTAGTGTGTGTAGTATGTGTAGTGTGTGTGTGTGTAGTATGTGTAGTGTGTGTGTGTGTTTGTGTGTGTGTGTGTGTAGTGTGTGTAGTCTGTGTGTGTGTGGGGGTGTGTGTGTGTGTGTGTGTGTGTGTGTGTGTAGTGTGTGTGTAGTGTGTGTGTGTAGTGTGTGTAGTGTGTGTGTAGTGTGTGTATTAGTGATGCGCGGGTGGGCTTTTTTTAAAACCCGCCCCAACCCGACTTTTCAGGAGATCCAAACCGCCCCGCCCAATCCGCAAAAATATGTTCGAATTGTGACCCAAATCCGACCCGACCCGCGGAAAGGAAAAAACGCATTTAACGTCTTTCCTAGCCTAATTAGCCCACATGAGGACAACAGCGGGTTACAATGATCGGTCATTTTGACAATCTGCGCTCCTCCACACCATTCATAATCTGCAGCCTAGACATAGCTAGTGTTAAATCTCATCTTCATAACAAGTTTCCATTCATATTTCCCCTTGCAACTTCATAGGCTAGCCTACTTTTGCGTTTAACACTGCCAAGCATTTAACAAGCACAGCTGTTTATTCGTGTAGCCTATGACAGAAGCGAGGTGTTCTCGCATTGTGCACAACCTTCGATATCCCAGATCATTAGGCTCCATGTCCATAAAGTAGCGAATGCGCGATTGACTTTTTCAGTCAGTCACGCATGGCGCAATTGGGTGCTGAATTTAGGAGAAATGATGTTTTGCGCTCGACCACACCTCCTGTATTGCAGGCGCATCGCCACCTAATATGTCGGAAGTTAACAAGTGAGAAATGTGCATTTTTACTTTTTTGACCCGACCCACCCGCAATATTTAGAAAAAACTATTAGGCCTACCCAAATCCGCCCGACCCGCGGGTAAACCTGCGGATATCCGCGGTTAATGGGCTGAACCGCGCATCACTAGTGTGTATAGTGTGTGTGTAGTGTGTGTGTACCTGCGGTGACTGTGTCTCTGTCTCGGCTGTTGAGCTCGTCCACTTCCTGGAGTAGGTGTGTGTGTGTAGTGTGTGTGTAGTGTGTGTGTAGTGTGTGTGTAGTGTGTGTGTACCTGCGGTGACTGTGTCTCTGTCTCGGCTGCTGAGCTCGTCCACTTCCTGGAGTAGGTGTGTGTGTGTGTGTGTGTGTGTGTGTGTGTGTGTGTGTGTATAGTGTGTAGTGTAGTGTGTGTACCTGCGGTGACTGTGTCTCTGTCTCGGCTGTTGAGCTCGTCCACTTCCTGGAGTAGGTGTGTGTGTGTGTAGTGTGTAGTGTGTGTGTAGTGTGTGTGTAGTGTGTGTGTGTGTGTATAGTGTGTGTGTAGTGTGTGTATAGTGTGTGTGTAGTGTGTGTATAGTGTGTGTATAGTGTGTGTGTGTGTGTAGTGTGTGTATAGTGTGTGTGTACCTGCGGTGACTGTGTCTCTGTCTCGGCTGCTGAGCTCGTCCACTTCCTGGAGTAGGCGGAGCTCGAAGCGGCGGGCGTGGCCTTCTTTGGGCTTCCACAGGTCCTGCAGGAGGAGGGGCTTCTCGTTGTTGCTAAGCGCCCGCAGGCACTGCGTCCTCCAGCGGCGCTCGGGCCCGTCCAGCCGGCCAATCACGTCGCAGAGCACGTACCCCTGGGCGTGGTGTCGGCCAATCCCGTAGCGCTCCAGCGCCTCCTTGACGATCTCCATGGCGCTGGAGGTGGGCGTGGCCAGAACACTCTTGTAGTTGGTGCCCACGGCAACGTCACCAAACACCTACACACACACACACACACACACACACACACACACACACATATATATACACAGAACACTCTTGTAGTTGGTGCCCACGGCAACGTCACCAAACACCTACACACACACACACACACACACACACATACATATATACACACACACACACACACACACACACACACACACACACACACACACACACACACACACACACACACATATATATACACAGAACACTCTTGTAGTTGGTGCCCACGGCAACGTCACCAAACACCTACACACACACACACACACACACACACACACACACACACACACACACACACACACACACACACACACACACATATATATACACAGAACACTCTTGTAGTTGGTGCCCACGGCAACGTCACCAAACACCTACACACACACACACACACACACACACACACACACACACACACACACACACACACACACACACACACACACACACACATATATATACACAGAACACTCTTGTAGTTGGTGCCCACGGCAACGTCACCAAACACCTACACACACACACACACACACACACACACACACACACACACACACACACACATATATATACACAGAACACTCTTGTAGTTGGTGCCCACGGCAATGTCACCAAACACCTACACACACACACACACACACACACACACACACACACACACACACATACATATATACACACACACACACACACACACATATAGGGCTAAACACCTTCAGAACGCCGGGGGCCGTCGCTGTTGCCGTCGACAACTCAGCCGGATCGTCAGGGGCAACCAGCTCCTCAGTCACCGACCGACGATCACGATAACTCAGAGTGCGGTAGAGCACCTGCACACACACACACACACACACACACACACACACACACACACGTATACCAAGAGGTTGTGAGATCACAATAACTCAGAGAGCGCTAAGAAAGGAAAAGTCAGGGCTGTCCAATTTATCAAACCATATTACATTACAATTACTTAAAACAGTGTAGTTTTGAATGAAATACAACTTTATTGTGTTTAAGTAGTCATTTCAACTGAGTAATATTTTTTTAATTGAATCAAGTAAAGTAAGCATATAATATACAAGGGGGAAAGGGAAAAACTGTTTGTCACAATGTCAAACACAATGTTATTACGTTAAACTGACATGTTATTAGGTTAATCTGACATGTTTTCAGCCTGTTATTGCGTTAAACTGACCTGTTATTACGTTAAACTGACCTGTTATTACGTTAAACTGACATGTTTGTAGCCTGTCATTGCGTTAAACTGACCTGTTATTACGTTAAACTGACGTGTTATTAGGTTAAACTGACATGTTTGTAGCCTGTTATTGCGTTAAACTGACCTGATATTACGTTAAACTGACGTGTTATTACGTTAAACTGACATGTCTTTAGCCTGGCTCCGCCTGTCTACGTACTTCCGCTCAATTTCTTTTACCTACAATACTCCTTCTGGAATAGCTTGATCCAGCCTCGTTTGCTGTGTGTGTGTGTGTGTGTGTGTGTGTGTGTGTACCTGTGTGAAGGTCTTGCTCTGGCATTTGATGCGACTCTTTGAGGGCAGAGACATGCTGGCGGACCAGGATCCATAAAACATGATGTGTGTGTGTGTGTGTGTGTGTGTGTGTGTGTGTGTGTGTGTGTGTGTGTGTGTGTGTGTGTGTGTGTGTACCTGTGTGAAGGTCTTGCTCTGGCGTTTGATGCGGCTCTTTGAGGGCAGAGACATGCTGGCGGACGAGGATCCATAAAACATGATGACCTCTGACCTTTCAGGGTCAAGGTCACCTACCTTCACAGTATCTGATAAAACACACACACACACACACACACACACACACACACACACACACACACACACACACACACACACACACACACACACACACACACACACACACACACACACACACACACACACATATTTGTCCCAGATATGAAACAAGGTTAGACAGTTACATAGAGAAACAGATAGACAGATGTCTGACAGTAACATCCTAAGATATCAAACCTATCAATGTTATGCATATAGTAACATACTAATACATGACACACACACACACACACACACACACACACACACACACACACACACACACACACACACACACACACACACACACACACACACACACACACACACACACACAGGAAACAAGGTTAGACAGATACATACAGAAACAGATAGACAGATACCTGTCCTATCAATATTATAGATAGTAACGTACTTAGATACCTATCAATGTTATACTTCAGCAATAAGGCCCGAGAAGCCGTGTTTATACTGAACACAGAACAGCTAAGGGGCGAGAAGCCGTGTTTATACTGAACACAGAACAGCTAAGGGGTCAGAAGCCGTCGTTTATACTGAACACAGAACAGCTAAGGGGCGAGAAGCCGTCGTTTATACTGAACACAGAACGGCTAAGGGGCGAGAAGCCGTCGTTTATACTGAACACAGAACGGCTAAGGGGCGAGAAGTCGTGTTTATACTGAACACAGAACAGCTAAGGGGCGAGAAGCCGTGTTTATACTGAACACAGAACAGCTAAGGGGCGAGAAGCCGTGTTTATACTGAACACAGAACAGCTAAGGGGTGAGAAGCCGTGTTTATACTGAACACAGAACAGCTAAGGGGTTAGAAGCCGTCGTGTTTATACTGAACACAGAACAGCTAAGGGGCGAGCAGCCGTGCGAGAAGCCGTCGTTTATACTGAACACAGAACAAGGGGCGAGAAGACGTGTTTATACTGAACATAGAACGGCTAAGGGGTGAGAAGTCGTGTTTATACTGAACACAGAACAGCTAAGGGGTGTAGTTAGGCACACAGTAGTATTTGCGCTTTATTTCTACTGCACAAGAGGCGTGTTAATTAAGAGGCGTGTTATTTAAGAGGCGTGTTAATTAAGAGGCGTGTTAATCAAGAGGCGTGTTAATCAAGAGGCGTGTTATTTAAGAGGCGTGTTAAGTAAGAGCGCTTTATTTCTACTGTAGTGTTAGAGGCGTGTTACTTAACAGTCCATGTTGTTAAAAATAAACTACACTGATGTTGCAATACCTGAACAACTGAACATACTGTTGCATGTTTAAAATGTTTAGAGTGGTTAGTGTGTACTGATGTTGCAATACCTGATCAACTGAACATACTGTTGCATGTTTAAAATGTTTAGAGTGGTTAGTGTGTACTGATGTTGCAATACCTGATCAACTGAACATACTGTTGCATGTTTAAAATGTTTAGAGTGGTTAGTGTGTACTGATGTTGCAATACCTGAACAAATGAACATACTGTTGTATGTTTAAAATGTTTAGAGTGGTTTTAATTGTGTACTGATGTTGCAATACCTGATCAACTGAACATACTGTTGCATGTTTAAAATGTTTAGAGTGGTTAGTGTGTACTGATTTTACAATACCTGAACAAATGAACATACTGTTGCAATACCTGATCAACTGAACATACTGTTGCATGTTTAAAATGTTTAGAGTGGTTAGTGTGTACTGATGTTGCAATACCTGAGCAACTGAGCATACCGTTGCATGTTTAAAATGTTTAGAGTGGTTTTAATTGTGTACTTTGACATACATTGCTTACAATGCTGTAATGACATACTGTCTACACCAGGGGTGGGCATTACTTTCCCCAAGGGGCCACATGAGAAACTGGGGAAATGTTGAGGCGGGCCGAACTCAAAACACCGAACTGTTGATTTGCGTGCATTATCTCTAATATAGGCTCTTCACGGACCTTACGCATTTGAACTGCTGATTTGCGTGTGGTGGGGTTGTGTGTGTGAGTGAGTCTGGTTGTATGTGTGTGCGTGTGTGTGTGTGTGTGTGTGTTAGGCCATACTTTGCCCAGGTCTGGTCTAACACACACACACACACACACACACACACATACAACCAGACTCACTCACACACACAACCCCACCACACACACACACACACACACACACACACACACAACCAGACTCACTCACACACACACCTCCACTACACACGCACGCACACACACACATACAACCAGACTCACTCACACACACACCCCCACTACACACACACACACACACACAACCAGACTCACTCACACACACACACACACACACACTACACACACACATACACACAACCAGACTCACTTACACACAAGGACAGAGACACCTGCCCTACACACACACACTGACAGAGACAGAAATAGACGGAAAAAGAGAGAATAACAGAAAGAGAAAGATGAACAGAGACACAAACCTTTGACAGAAAGAGAGAGATGGACTGAAAAAGAGAGAATAACAGAAAGAGAGAGGGATGAACAGAAAGAGAGAGATGGACTGAAAAAGAGAGAATAACAGAGAGTGGGATGAACAGAAAGAGAGAGATGGACAGAAAGAGAGAAATAAAGAGAGAAATAAACAGACAGAGAGATTGACTGAAAAAGAGAGATGAACAGAATGAGAGATGGACAGAGACTGAAAGAGAGGGATGAACAGAAAGAGAGAGATAAAGAGGCAGGATGAGAGAGATGGACAGAAAGAGAGATGAAGAGGCAGAGAAAGAGAGATGAATAGAAACACTAACCTTAGACAGAAAGGGAGAAGGAAGAACAGAGACACAAACCTTAGACAGAGAGAGAGATGAACAGAAAGAGAGAGAAAGAGGGAGAGAGGGATGAACAGACACAAACCTTGACTGCAGAGCGTCCCTGCTAGTTCCTCCTAGCTACTGCAGGAGACGGCAGGCGAGGAGGGGGTGAAGTGTGTGTGTGTGTGTGTGTGTGTGTGTGTGTGTGTGTGTGTGTGTGTGTGTGTGTCTGTTGGAGATGCACCATCAGCTAAATCCGCTCCTTCTTGGATCGCGGGCCCACGCCGTTGAAGCCATCTGTTCCAGCTAGTAAACAGAGAGACGCACAAGTCAGAAAGCCCTCGCGTGCTGCACGCGTAAGGTCCGGGGGATAGCGGGCTCTTTTCCCGGAGGTCTGACGAAAGTAGCTGCTTGCGGTGTGCCGGTACGACGGTAGTATCAGCCTGCATCAATTTTGCACGAGCGCAAGCTATCTCACTTACTGCGGGTATCCAGTGGCAACGGCGCGAGCCAACAAAAGCACCTGCTCACGAGTCCCGTTAATCCGCTTCTGAGCTCAAGGCAAGCCCGCGTGCCTTATCCCTCTTACAACCGCTCGCGTGTGTGTGTGTGTGTGTGTGTGTGTTTGGAAGAGAAGGGGGAGAGAGAGAGAGAGGCAACGATCTTTAAATGCTGCTTCATCTACACGCCAATTAAAATCTGTCGCGGTCAAAAGCGGAAACGACGCCTCACCTGTGTGTGTGTGTGTGTGTGTGTGTGTGTGTGTGTGTGTGTGTGTGTGTGTGTGTGTGTGTGTGTGTGTGTGTGTGTTTGTGTGTGTGTGAGAGAGGGGACTCACGTTGTCTGCAGAGCTTTCTGTCTCCGATGAGGCAAGACGGGTGTTGTGCGCGTGTTTTGCTGCTCTCTCCGAGTCTCGTGCTCTTGTCCTCTCCTACTCCGGTTAGTTGTCGTATCCGACACCGTCACGTTACTCCCCGTTAGTCCGTCTCCGGTTGCTCGCGTGCTTCCGCGTTGCCCAGACTACCGCGCTGCATTCCGCCGGCACCACACTGACCAACCTGCGCGTGCTCAGCCTGCTGCGCGCACCCGTTCTGTCTGCAATATTCTCGTGCAGGTTGTCATGTGTAGTGCGCGTCACACCGCGCGCCGGACAAGAGGTCTGCCTACGACCGTAGGCTACGTAGTCTACGCTTATTTTATAACCTAACACCGGTCATAAGATCCACCTACGGCCACAGGCTATGTAGGCTATGTCTCATTTATAACCGAGTGTATCTGAAAAGATCCGTGATCTGCTCCACTTGTAGGCTACACAGCATTATGTAAAAAAGTTAACCCTATGTTGTCATTTCATCTAAATAAGCTAGTGTATCTCTTCAAACAGCGGTAAACAGCTTAGCGTTGTCATATCTAAACTAGTAAATGTAATTCCATGGAAGGAATTACCATTGCATGTAAATGTAAAAAGGTTGCTGTGTAAAACATTGTATTAGTTAAAAAGACAACACACTGTATGACACAATAAGAATAGATGAATAACAATAACCCAATTACAGTTCCACTGAAATTACTTGGAAACCCACATTTAAAAAGTGATTCATGAAAATGCATTAAAATTGTGGATAGTATTTTGGAAAATAACTCTTCATTTATTAACGAGTTGCAAGCGCTGACACTTTGTTTAGTAGCCCTAGGCCTACTGAAGTTCACCTACAGTGAAACGAATGATGCTATGCAGCAACAGGTAGGCTGAGGAAATTATATAGCAAATATAGCGTTTTCAGGCACTTTGAGGCAGTCAGCTATACCTTGAGATTTTGAAGTTTTTCATCTAGCCTAACTAAAAACGTCTATGCAAAAGTGGCACATATGGTTATATTCTAGAGGTCCTCCACAATAATTATATGAGAGTAAAGTGGATGTAATGAAATTACTTTTTATTATAATTCAGTGTAAACACAACTATTTAAAAAACGATTTTCAAAGGTCAAAGTTCAAAGGTAAAAAACACTATAAATATATCGAGCTAAGACTTTTGAAGTTTGAACCTTGAAAACAACGGTGTTGGCTCTGTATAAGTAAAAAAGAACATTAAAAAATGTTATGTAGTTTTACTACAAATTGGAAAAAAGTCAGACTAAATGTGTCACTTAGTGAGTGTCTCTTTCAAATGCAAATTAATTTGAATGGGCCTGCTGCAGGTGAGAGGACTGAAATCCTAGGATTTTCTTTTATTGGTTTTACAAAGTGCCATTGATACATTCTCTTTTAAAACATATATATTTGGAAACTAGTTGATTAAAGGTTTCTAATGGTGTCACTTATATGTTTCTAGGACAAAAACTAGCAGAGATTGAGATGTGTGTTTGGAACAGTTTTTCAAATCCCCAGGGGGGGATATAGGCTTAGTTCACACTGGCAGTCGAAATCGGATGTCTTGCATATCCAATCAGAACCTGATCTATCTGACTGACTGTTCTCATTGCATATTGCAAGTGATCACATCCCATCACATCCGATCTTGACGTGCAATGCTCAGATCCGATATAAATTACACACAGCTGGATTCATTAGGTAGAGTTGTACACAACCAAGTCCTCATGGATGAAAGAGGATTTATTTGTTATGTTTTCCAACTTATTATGCGTAGCCGCAGCGCAAATACCTCGTCACCCTTAACGTCACAATGGCTCCGCGCAAAAGTGTTCTAAAACTCTGCAACTAAGATTTGACATGTTGAATGTTTAGCGACGGCTTGAAACTGCTTGCAACTTTTGATTCACACCGCCGCAACTGCTCTCCGCAACCGTCTCAGACCGTTGCGAATCTTCGGTTTGAACTGGCCTTTAGTTAAAATAATGAATAAATAACACTTTAAACATATGTCATGGCATGTACAACTGTAGTTTGTCATGTGACCTTTGATATAGATAAACTGGAGGAGACGGCACACTCTTTTCCCGATGCCAGTTTTATTAGAACAACATTTCTACACAAACACACACACACACACACACACACACACACACACACACACACACACACACAATCACACTCTCTTTTCTCGATGCCAGTTTTATTAGAACAACATTTCAGCCTGAAGCCTTTTCAGGTTTACCTTTGATAAAAATAAGCACACCGATCTGACTACATGTATGGCAGGGGTTTATAAAGTACACTGAACTCTCTGCGTTCACTATGTTGTATGGCACGGTTTATTAAGTACACTGAACTCTCTGTGATCACTATGTTGTATGGCGCAGGGGTTTATAAAGTACACTGAACTCTCTGCGTTCACTATGTTGTATGGCAGGGTTTATAAAGTACACTGAACTCTCTGCGTTCACTATGTTGTATGGCAGGGGTTTATTAAGTACACTGAACTCTCTGCGTTCACTATGTTGTATGGCAGGGTTTATAAAGTACACTGAACTCTCTGCGTTCACTATGTTGTATGGCAGGGGTTTATTAAGTACACTGAACTCTCTGCGTTCACTATGTTGTATGGCGCAGGGGTTTATAAAGTACACTGAACTCTCTGCGTTCACTATGTTGTATGGCAGGGGTTTATAAAGTACACTGAACTCTCTGCGTTCACTATGTTGTATGGCACGGTTAATAAAGTACACTGAACTCTCTGCGTTCACTATGCTGTATGGCAGGGTTTTAAAGTACACTGAACTCTCTGCGTTCACTATGTTGTATGGCAGGGGTTTATTAAGTACACTGAACTCTCTGCGTTCACTATGTTGTATGGCGCAGGGGTTTTAAAGTACACTGAACTCTCTGCGTTCACTATGTTGTATGGCAGGGGTTTATAAAGTACACTGAACTCTCTGCGTTCACTATGTTGTATGGCAGGGGTTTATTAAGTACACTGAACTCTCTGCGTTCACTATGTTGTATGGCAGGGGTTTTAAAGTGGGGTTCTGGGGTGCCATGGAATAGTCCAAAGCTTTTATTTATTGACAATACAGTTGCGATAGAGGCACCAGTGTTTTATGGGAAGGTTTTCTTTAGTGTTGTGGCACGGAGGCTGACAAGTTATCTTGAAAGGAATAAGCTAATTGATACCTCGGTGCAAAAGGCTGGAATCCCTGGCTTCTCCGGGTGCTTAGAGCATACCAGCATGATTTGGCACCAAATTCAGTAAGCGAAGCGTGAGAGGAGAGACCTGCATGTTGTGTTCTTGGATTTGGCTAATGCTTTTGGATCAGTACCGCATAGTCTGTTGTGGGAGGCCTTTGACTACTTTAGAATTCCAGGTAGCATTAAAAGCCTAGTGAAAGCATACTTTCTGGATATTCAACTATGTTTTACTACTTCGGAGTACACCACAGGGTGGCAGCAGCTTGAGATAGGGATTATGGCGGGATGTACCATCTCCCCACTTGCTTTTACAATGGCAATGGAGGTCATTATTAGGGCATCAAAATGGGTAGTGGGTGGGGAGAGACTGCAGGGAGGGCTACGCCTTCCCCCAGTTAGGGCTTTCATGGACGACATGACAACTATGACGTCTACCGTCCCATGCACCAACAGGTTATTGGATAAGCTAAATAGCAATCTGCAGTGGGCTAGAATGAAGTTGAAGCCTAGTAAGTCTAGGAGTCTCTCAATTGTCAAAGGGAAGGTAGTAGATAAGAAGTTTGTTATTGATAAGGAGGTGATGCCCACAGTTATGGATAAGCCAGTGAAGAGTTTGGGAAGATGGTATGATGCAAGCCTTAATGATAAGGTACAGGTTGAAGAATTAAGACAGGTCACTAGGCAAGGTATTACAAAAATTGACAAGTCAGGACTACCAGGTAAGCTTAAGTTGTGGTGTTTGCAGTTTGGCTTATTGCCCCGGCTAATGTGGCCATTGACAGTCTATGAAGTTCCTCTGTCAAAGGTTGAAAGGTTAGAAAAAATGATCAATTCCTTTGTGAGAAAATGGCTTGGAGTGCCTCGCTGCTTAAGCAGTGTAGCCTTGTACGGGAAGGGCATTGTGGAGTTGCCAATATCTAGTCTGACAGAAGAATTTAAGTGTGCTAAGGCTAGATTGGAAATGACTCTTACTCAGTCTAAGGACCCAGTGGTGAGGAAAGCTGCACCTACAGTTAAGGCAGGGAGGAAGTGGAACCCAGAGCAGGCAGTTAAGCAAGCTCAATCAGCATTGAGGCATAGAGACATAATGGGTCATGTGCAGCATGGGCGGGGGGGTCTAGGTTTAGACATAAGAAAACCTTTGTGGAGCAAGGCTTCTGCAGGAGAAAGGAGGAAAATGGTTGTGGAGGAAATGCATAGGCAGGAGGAGACTGTTAGATGTACCAAGGCAGTATCACAGGCAAGACAAGGGCAGTGGGTAAACTGGGAAGGGGTGGAAAAAAAGCAGATTAAATGGAAAGATCTATGGGGCATGGATGCTGGCAGGATTAGATTTATGTTAGGTGCTACATATGATGTGCTCCCATCTCCCAAGAACTTAAGTCAATGGTTTGGTGAGGATGATAAATGTACACTTTGTTCGTGTGTGGGCAGCCTCCACCATATCCTATCAGGGTGCAAGGTAAGCCTCACCCAGGGGCGCTATACATGGCGTCACAACCAAGTACTGAAATGCTTAGCGGCAGCAATTGAGGATAAGAGGAGAGAAGTTAATTCATTAGCAGCAAGTAAGGATGGTAGGCAAATTAACTTTGTACGTCAGGGGGGTCAACAGCGTTCCACGAAAGCCAGGTGTAAAAACGGCTCTTTAGCTAATGGAGCGGGGTGGGAAATGAAGGTTGATCTAGGCCAGCAGATGGCAGTACCTTCGCATATAGTGAGCACTAGGTTGCGACCCGACCTGCTGCTGTGGTCTGATAGAGATAAAGTGGTTATCCTGGTCGAGCTAACTGTACCTTGGGAAGACAGAGTAGAAGAGGCCAATGAGTTAAAGAAAGCAAAATACACTGAAATAGCAGAGGAGGCAGCGCAGCGAGGTTGGAGTGTGAGATTAAGGCCTATTGAAGTCGGTGCACGAGGGTTTGTGGCCAGATCTGCTATTGGCTTGCTGTCTGAGTTGGGCATTCGTGGACGAAGTCTAAGGCAAGTGGTTAGTAACATGTCTTTGGCAGCAGAACGAGCCAGGCTTGTGCACAATTCCGAATTTTAGAATTTGCCTCCATTCAATTCATGAGTTGGAATTTGAATTGAATTGGCCCCACCCCACAGGAAGTTGAATTTGAATTGGAATTGGAATGACAGGAAGTGGAATTCAATTCATGGCAATTCAAAACAAATTCACATGTCACATAACAGGAAGAATGTGTTGAATCTCACATACATTCAGTTCAGGGAAAATTACATTGGAAATGTAATTGATTACTGTTTTCAATTATAAATTGTGTGTTTGTTGAGATCATATCTGCCATTTTGTGAAACTTAATTGTTAAACACTGCAAAAAAGAGTGTCTAAAAACAAGATAAAAACACTAAATCTGAGGTAAAAGGTACTCAAAACAAGTGAAATTTTCTGTCCATGCAGCAAGATAATTTCACTTGACAAGATTTTGTGAATTAAGATAAATAAGCAATAAGCATGTCTACAGAGGTATTTGGAAACTTAACATAAGCTGAAATTGCTGTTTTTAAGATTACTTATAAATATAATTTTTACATCCCCAAAATAAGTAAAATATACTTAATATAAGCATAAAATGCTGGTTGTAAAACGAGGTTACTTAAATTTAAACAGCCTCAGATTATGTTCCTTTTTTTTTGGAAGAATATTTTCTGGACTTTTTGGCTTTATTCAGATAAGACAATGAAGATAGACAGGAAGCGGGTAGGTGAGTGAAAGTTGGGGAGAGATTCGGATATGACCGCAGGTGAGATTCGAACCGGGTCCCCGTGGGTAGTTGGACGAGTACAAGGTACTAATGCTGTAACCTGTTGCGCCACAGTACCACAGCTTGTGACAAATCTAGATTACGTATATTTAAACTTGTTATAAGCATAAACTGCTGTCTTACAGTAAGATGACATCTTAAATCTTAAATGTCATCTTAAATTAAGTAAAATTTTCTTGTCACTTAATCTTAAAACAAGCTTTATTTTGATGAGAATTTGAGGGAGAGATGTAAAAGATCTCATTTTAACAGTATTTACCTCATTTTAAGATTTCATGCCTATTTGAGACAAAAAAAAGATGTGCTTGATTTAAGATAGTGTAAAGTTGAACACTTACGTAAAGTAAGAAATTCACGCTTCAAACAATATAAATGATCTAAAAATGTTTTTTTTTATCTTGATAAGAATCAAATGATTTGCAGCGTACCCTTATACTATGTATATGCATTGATTTGAATTTCATTGAATTTCAATTCTACTTCCCTTAATTCAAATTCGAATTGCAATTCTGCATCCTGTTTTTGACCTCCATTCAAATTCAATTCAAACTCAAGAATTGAATTGGAATTTAGGAGTCATTCTCAATTCAATTCTGAATTTTGCACAAGCCTGGAACGAGCAAGTGAATGGTTGTGGGTAAGGAGAAACTCTACTTCCTGGGGTAAGGTAAGTTAGCTGGCTTATTTGTTTTGTGTTTGAGACAAGGTGCCTAGGTTTATGGTGTGTTGGTTAAGGTTTTCAAGCTGACCAGTAAGTTGGCTTGTTGCGCAAGCTAAGACCAGCAAGTCGGCTTGTTGCAATGTGGTAGTATGGGTGTGTGTGGTGTGTTGGTTAAGGTTCTTAAGCTGACAAGCAAGTTGGCTTGTTGCGCAAGCTAAGACAAGCAAGTCGGCTTGTTGCAATGTGGAAGTATGGAGGCAGCATGTGGTGGTAGCATGTAGCGTAACAAAAGCTAAACTAGTGGTAGTATGGAGGCAGCATGTGGTGGTAGCATGTAGCGTAGCATAAGCTATACTAGCTGGTTTGTTTGTTGCAATGTGGTAGTATGGAGGCAGCATGTGGTGGTAGCATGTAACGTAGCACAAGCTAAAGTAGCTGGTTTGTTTGTTGCAATGTGGTAATATGGTGGCAGCATGGAGGGGAGTGACTCCAGGCACAAGGGATTTTAACATCTAATCCTGTGTATTAATGTAATGCACTTGAAGGCTGGCTTACATTGCACGATTTTGGTCTGTTTTAACCATCGGCGACTAAATTTCCAAAATCGGGAGGAAATCTTGGCAGTTGTACTAGAATCTCGGCGTGCTCCCGTCATCTAAATAGTTTAGTGTAAGGTGCCAATCTTAGCGGTTTTAAGTCCATCGGAGTCAGTCTTTTTCTAGTTTTGACGTTACGACAATATCAAACATGTTTGATATTATCGGAAGTCTTTTCAGTCGTGGCTCATGCAAATAGTGACGTGAACATTAAAAACCAATAGTGACCTCGGTCGAACACGAAACAGGAGTAGAATGTCTTCACTGCCCGATTTGACATTTGACCTCAAAATCCAGACAGAATGGTCAAAATAAGTTATTTTGGCCATATATCCATGAGACAGAGCTATGTATGGTATGTTTCACTATACTTTAGGACAGGTAATACAAATCATTATGGAAAAGAAAGTGTTAACCTTTTAGTGACCCACGAAAAGTTGCACCTAAAAAACCCAAATATGTACATTTTAACTTTTTTTTGGAAACCACCACAACACCCAACATCTATTTTGATTGTATTTAGTTGATTTATTTGCAAACATAAATTATTACAAATCATATTGCTTCAGTCATTTTTTTTTAGATGTGGTAACTCAATAAAGAAGTGCAATTATCAAATCACGAAAAATAACAATCAATAAGCATAAGCAGCAATGGACAAAAAGTCAACCATCAACTAAAAAAGTGCTTCTTATTTAGGATGAAAAAGCATGTTATGAACAGTCAATCAATAAAATCTAAAAAAAATTCTTATCTATGGTCAACAATAAATGTAAATTCATTGGTAAATGCATTTCCAATAAACAATCAATAGTGAATGAACACTCAATGTCAGATCAATGGTAATGGAAAGTGCCTCCTGCTTTCATGTGCAATAAACAATAATCTCTTGTCAATCACTATAAACAGTACCCAAAGAATGTGATCAGTGACAAATTCCCCAGGGTTTTGTATAGAAGCACAAACTATGTTTTGATTTCACCATTCCACAGCAACATGCTGGAATGGTTGGTAAAGTGCTTTACTACACGTCACCTTGAAAGTCTCTAACAGGCCAGTGACTTTACACAGTTTATGACGCTCATCTTCAGCACCAGTATCTACAACATGGAGCATTGACATCAATGCTTTGAACCGGTCTTTTGACATTATGCTGCGTGCCCACAGGCCATGGTACATAGTCTTGGGGCTCCAGTATCTGTAAAAAGAACTAACTGGGACAAGGCCACAAAACATTACAAGGGTCATCAGTCGTGCCAATTCATCTGGACTGGTTTCTTTCCTTGTACCATCTGTGCCACCATAATAGGGCTTTCTGGGGATTTCCTCCCAGGCATAAGCATTTGTGTAGGTGCTTTGTAGCAGGAGGGCATCTGTAGAAAAACGTTTTTAAAAATCTATGGCTTTGGTCATGGTACCTCGTGTTACTTGTACGTACATCTAGGTGAACACCAGGCTGGCGTACAGGACGGACAGATGGCAACTGGTTGAGCATGTCTGGATCATCATAGCTAAATGTCTGGACAACAGGTTGATTCACTGGATGTGCAGCTCTCCCTCGTCCTCTCCCTGGGCGCGGTCGCTCTGGCATTCCTTCTGGTCCTTTCAGGTTCAAGGCTCAGGGTCATCCTCCTCTGAGTCGGTGGCAGAACCAGGAGAATGTTGAGTTCTAACAGTTGAGATAAAAAAAACAAGACAAGTTGTTCACAACCTAGGTCAAGGCTAATTTCAGTCAGAAAAGGTTGTAGCAGAAAAGTTGCTACTGACTATAGCTGTGTCTCATTCCTGGGGCTGCGTGGTTCTAAGGCCGGATTCGTAGACCGGTTGCGTCATAGTGGCGCGCCTAGTACTGTCCCATTCCGTGGGCTCCTTCGAATGCGGCCGACAAACCCACCCTTTTTTTCCCCGAAACGGAGTGTGCATCGGATGTATGCTTCGCGGCCTACCTGGCCACCAACATTTGATACGTTTATGACGTTTCATTGAGTTTCATTGAGTTGGCGAGATAGTCGGCAGAGGAGTAGCCTACACGTTTAAACATTTAATAAACGTTATAATAATATTTAAATGAAGTTATTATATATTTTCAGTTAAGTCTCAGTTTCAAAATAACTTTTTGAAATGTGAACTAAGCTTAAACGATGTTGCCGATTTCCGTAGGCTATCAAAATAATCACTTCCTAAATAAAGCTCAAACATTGGCCTTTCACTTTCAAATGATCAAGTCATATGCCAATTAACATTATGCTCAGATAATCACTAGTGAGTAGGCCTAGGCTAGTCTATTATAATTGGTTCCCACTAGAAGATCGTTATTAAACATCATGGAAAGAATCGTAATGTTAGTTGATGGCCGTTTGCGTAAAGTCCAAGGGTGAATGACATCCACCAAATGTTTCTTAAAGCATTTGTTGGTGACATCTAGCCTAATGGAAACTAGATTGAATTTGATAGATTACAAATGTGTCCCTAGCAAATTAAGTAGCAAATACAATTCCATCAGTTCAAAAAAAAAGTATAGCCTGAATTAACCACAGCCTGCACACACGATGCCGCTGGAGATAGTTTTCGTGTAGGCTATATAATCAGTAGCCTAAGCCTAATGAAAGCAAGTCTGATGACTAATTGTAAACCTGCAATAATAGAATGCCAGAGAGAGAGAGAGAGAGAGAGAGAGAGAGAGAGAGAGATTTTGATTTTAAAAAACATGCTTTATTTCCAGTTTCAAAAACAGGACAATCAATCAATCAATCATTGCCGTTAGAGATAAAAAAAAAGGTAAATAAAAGACAAAATAAAAACAAAAAAACTATAAAAGATGGCTAAAATGTAATTCACTTTCAAACAAAGTGCATATTGCATGTTTGGCACACCACACATCCTCAAAGGTTTCCAGATTTTGCATCAGCTTATAAAAATGGTAGTCAACCAAAACTCTGGCTTTAACCAGGGCAGGAAACAGAACAACAACATTAGTTCCAGGTTGGTTCTCAACCTTATTCCTCCTAGTGATATAAATAGCCATTTTGGCTTGACCCAGGATAAAATTCAACAGTTTGCAAACATTTTGACTTTTTTTGACATATTTAAAACCAAGGACAAACATCTCTGTGGAGAACTCTTCGCTGAAAGCACCAAATAAACCTTGCAACATGCAAAACAAAGGTTGTAACCTTAAACACAATGAAAACGCATGAAACACTGTTTCCCTTTGATAGCAGAAAGGACATTCCTGACTAGCATTTGTGTTTATCACTGAAACAAAAGCATTGACAGCAACTGCTCCATGAAGAATTCTCCACTGTAAGTCCCCTACTCTCTTAGCCAATGGTGGTTTATACAGTGCTCTCCATTCAGGCCTCACCCCACTATCCAGTTTGAGAGCAGCGCTCCAAGGTGTGTCAGCCCTGCTCTCTAAACCTTTTTTATTAAACACTTTGACACAAGCATGGTACAGCTGATTCCCGGTGACCACATTCAGCAACATAGCGTTTGGGTTCCTAGGTGTTAGAAGTGGACCAGTACACCCGTCCAAGTTGGGTGAAACTACCAGCCCAGGAAAAAGGTCTTGCTCATCAGGACGACACCCCCCTGCAGAGTAATCCACAAGCAATTCAATTTCATCCTTCGTGCAAGCAGCACGCCATTTTTCCAGGAGCTGCGACACAACCCGAAGCGACCTCAGGCCCAAGGAATCGGCAAGCCCCCTCCTATTTCCAAAATGTGGTCCCGCCCGGTCAACTACATCTTTCAATGTGACAATCTTGGCGTCACACAGCATCTTCTGAAGTGAAGGGAAATTGTCTGAGGAGATATCCAGTCGTGCACCCCCCACCACAGGCTCTTGCAGGAGCCAATATAAGGAGGTTGCAGGGCCAAGCCTTTTGATATTAAACAAAGCCCAAACTTTCAAACAACAACGATAAAACGGTGGCAGATTTGAAAACACCATTCCATCTGGTTTCATTAAAAACAAGGATTTGTCCAACCCCAAACACCCACCCATTTTCAGTATTGCACAGCTCAAACACCTCCATGCAGCATCTGTAGGCCCTGTCAAGAGCCTTTTTACAAACTGCAGTCTAAAAGCTGCAGTCCTACTATGCAAATGTATGAGGCCCTGCCCCCCTTCATCTTTAGGTAAAAACAAAACGGACTGAGGTACCCAATGCAGCCCATCCCAAAAAAAATTCCCCAAAACAGACTGAATCTTTTGCAATAAGTCAGGTGGAGGGTCTACGCAGGCTAGTCTATGCCAAAAGGATGAGGCTACCAGATTGTTAATGATAAGTACCCGCCCCCTGTATGACATTTTTGACAATAGCCACTTCCATCTTTCAAGCCTTCCTTTAACCCGTTCAACTGCCCCCTCCCAATTCTTCTCCATGATTTCATCACTCCCCAGAAAAACACCCAAATACTTAAAACCATCTTTCCTCCAGTTCAAATTTCCCGGTAGACTTGGCACTCCCTCCACCCATTGACCCAGCAATAGAGCCTCACTCTTTGACCAGTTAACTTTGGCCGATGAGAGTAACCCAAAATCCTTAAGGATGTCAACAACCATCTCTATATCCCTTCCCCCATTAATTAGAAGAACTATATCATCCGCATAGGCTGACAACCGAAGGGGTACATTACACCCAGGCACAGACACACCCCTTAAAGTTATTCTTATTCGCTGCAAAAGAGGCTCTATTGCTAGAGAGTATAGCATGCCAGATAGAGGGCAGCCTTGCCTCACACCTCTGCCAACTTTAAACGGAGCACTTAAACCACCATTGACCTTGAGAATACTCTCCACACCGCTGTACAGAACCCTGACTTTCTGAATAAAGCCTTCACTAAATCCAAAGGCAAATAAAGTGTCCCATAGATAGCTGTGCTCAACCCTATCAAACGCTTTCTCTTGATCCAAAGAGACCAAGCCCACATCAAGCCCCAAAATTTTGGCCATGTCTATGACATCACGGACTAGAGAAACATTGTCAAAAATGGATCTACTGGGAATGCAGTATGTCTGGTCCGGATGGATGACCTGGTCTATCACTCTACCCAGCCTGTTAGCCAGTGCTTTGGATAACAACTTGTAGTCGCTACACAGGAGCGACACGGGTCTCCAGCACTTAATATCAGTGAGATCACCCTTTTTGGGTAGAAGCGTGAGGACTGCCCTACGACAGCTCACCGGCAGGAAACCTCCAGCAAGACTGTCGTTAAGCACTTCCAGCACATGCTCCCCCACCTCAGGCCAGAAAGACTTATAAAAGTCTATAGGGATGCCATCCAGGCCAGGAGCCTTGCCACACTCCATACTTTGAAGTGCGCTCTCTAGTTCCCCCAACGTCAGGGCGGAATCAAGCTCGGCCAAGGATTCCTCTGAAACCTGTGGCAATCCCTCCATGAACACACTGTCAGCCTGTTCACCGCTTAGTTCGCTCCTGTATAGCTCTTTATAGAACCGTGCAGCTCTATTGCGAATATCATGCACACTAGTCAAAAGAGTTCCAGACTCAGATTGCAAAGAGTGAATACATTTCTTTTGCCCATTTTTCTTCTCCAAGCTAAAGAAAAATTTTGAGGGTACATCCATCTGATCCACACACTGAAAACGTGAACGAATCAACGCTCCTTGTGCATTAAAACCTAAAAGCTCAGCTAAGGCGCCTTTCTTGTTTGCCAACTTGTCAATGTCATCATGATCCCCAGTAGAGTAAGCCAAATTCTGAATTTCAACTAACTCTGCTTCTAAAATTTCAATTGACTGGGTTCTGTCTCTTGTGATATTTCGAGTATACTGTTTACACAGTTGTTGGAGTTGCACCTTGCCGAAATCCCACCACTGTTGTAAAGAGATAAAAGATGCCTTGCATTCACAAAAACCATCCCAGAAGGCTTTAAAAACATCCCTAAAATTATTATCCAGAGTTAAAGTGGTGTTAAAATGCCAAAAAGCACTCTTTGGCTTCACCGAGCTCAGGAACACACTGCACACAACCAAACTATGATCTGAAAAACTTACAGGAGTAATAGCACAATTCTTAAAAATGTTAAGATGATGCTTGAAACAGTAAAACCTGTCAAGCCTTGCTAATGAAATCATATTACTATGGACGTGAGTCCATGTATATTGTCTTTGATCTCTGTAAAAATTCCTCCATACGTCACTTAAATCATGTGTCTGCATAAATTGACAAAGTTTCCTGCGAGAAAGCATGTGCGGTTCAACATGATTCCTGTCAATATCCTGCTCTGTGCAGTTGAAATCCCCCCCAATAAACAAGTATTCATCACCATTGCATCCAGCTATAACAGTAGACAACGTTTCTAAAAAAGCCACTCTTTCTGCTGCAGTAGTTGGGACATACACACACACAAAATTAAAAACATAATCTTCAAAAACAGCTCTGACTTTTAGTAGCCTTCCCTCTATAACTTCCACCACTTCATAAGAGATGGGAGTAAAGCTTTTTGCAAAAAGACATGCGACTCCCCCACTAACGTTGGAGTTGTGGCTCAAAACAGCAATACCCTCCCACTCTAGGGCCCAATCAGTTGCGTTCCTAGTATCACTATGCGTCTCTTGTAAGAGCATGACGTCTACACGCTTAATGCGTGACAAAATTCGAAACTGGGCTCTTTTCATTGGATCTCTAGCCCCATTAATATTTAGAGAAGCTACACGAAAATCCCCCATAATCAAAAACAAAAGAAAAATAAAAATAAACTGCATCATTATAAACATTTTGCTGCTTGTCTGGGACGTGCTGCCTTCTTTGATTTACTGTCTTTACCCAAAAGGATATTTAACTTCGTTATAAACTTGGTTAAACGGTAAACCTCAGGGTTAGAAAAAAGCCTGTCCGAAATGAACTGCTTTGTTTTGGCCATGAATTGTTCAACGTCAGGGAAAAAGTTGTCGATCTGAACATTTCTAGCATTCTTAGTTTCTTTCAGAAAATGTTTAATATCATCCACGGTGTATTCTTGGGAAGTGTAGCCACTCGTGCGTAAAGTACAATCCACACTACAGTCAGACTCTACATCACTTTCCACCGTAGCGGGTTTGAGTTGGCCTCGCGCAAGTTTCTTTTTCCCCTTAACAGTCTCATCACCTTGCGATCGCTTTTGACCTTTTTGGGGCACTTTAAAAACAGGTTCGTCCTCTGCATCTATTTGAGAACCTTCGTCCTCTGCATCAATCCCATCTGTCAGATCATCATCCCCTGCTACACTATGTTGGGAAACATCTATGCTTTTGGGCAAAGCCTGCTCTGCGTCTTCACCTGCTGGCTCCACCTGGGGGCTACGCAGGAGGCTCACCTCGGCCGAGGAGCTTTCCCCCTCTCCCACTGCCTGCACATTAGCATCACCACCATCCCCCCCAACAACATTAGCTTCTGCACCCTCCCCAGTGAGAACCTCAACACTTGGGGTTTGTTCTTTATTAGGTTCCCCTTCGCCATCATCAGCAGTGCCCGTTCCTTTAGGGCAAGCCCGCACCAAGTGGCCAGTTTGGCCGCAGCCAAAACACTTCATCAAGCAGGAAGAAACATACACCAAGTAATGAAAACCCTCTACTGGCACATTCAGGGTAAAATCTAGATCCTTGTTATCTTTCAAGATCATATATACCTGACGTCTGAAAGATACAACATGCTTAAGGAGTGGATTGCTACTTGAAATCGGCATCTTCCTTATGGGTGATACTAGTTTGCCATGACGGGATAGCGATTCAATCAGTATTTCATCTTTAATAAAGGGCGGAATGTTGGAAATATTTACCCTTTTAGAGGGTGATGATAGAGAGAGCACTGGGGTAAAAACACCATCAATGACTACTCCATTTTCAATTACGTCATTTGCCAGTTCTACCGTCTCCAGAAACAAAACAACTGCCCTGTTCATACGAGCCGCGGAGAGAATTTTGTCGTGACCGACCATCTCACCAACTGCTAAACTACATTCTTCAACGCTGGCGTTTGCTGTTATTTTAATGGCATGCCGCCGCGTTAAAGACTTCAACACACCTGTACCTAAGGCCGCCATGCTCCCAGGTCGGGGCAGACGCCTCGGTAAAAGAAACAAAAAAACGAACTACTCACAAACACCCACCCAAACTAACCCTCAAACATAAAACACAACAAACCATACAAAAATAATAAAAAGAAAGTAAAGAATGAGAAAAAGATAGAGAAAACAGTGAAAAGGCCCGGGGGCCCAGCACTCACGCGTCTCACTCGCAGCACTCCGCCCACTCACTCGCACATGCGCTCAGAGAGAGAGAGAGAGAGAGAGAGAGAGAGAGAGAGAGAGAGAGAGAGAGAGAGAGAGAGAGAGAGAGAGAGAGAGAGAGAGAGAGAGAGAGAGAGAGAGAGAGAGAGAGAGAGAGAGAGAGAGAGAGAGAGAGAGAGAGAGAGAGAGAGAGAGAGAAGTGCTGCGTTGGGTCGCTTAATTAAAGTAAAAAACAGCTCTTCGGGAACGGACATAAATAGAATTGAAACAAACTGCGACTGTCCAGTAGCCTATGTAAAGTTTCTTGGTGATAAAGTTTGTAGAAGGCAGTAGGCTAGTCAGAGGTCCGAGGCACACCGATTAAGTGAAAACATTTTTAAAAATCCTTTATTTCATTGGATAAAGTTAGCGCGTTTCGACTTTTATGAGAGCGCATCTTCTGCCGTTATATGAGACTGCCCTTCAACAGGAGCGGGGCAATCCAATAGAGTAACCTACTTTGTCGATCTATTTTATGTGGCAAATGCATGTGATGCCTTGTGCATGATCGATATATGAAAAGAGATGGCCTATAGGCTAAACATGATATAAACCTACAAACAGCACTTGCGCAAGAGATCAACTTCTGCTAAATGGATAACATGGATATGATCATCAGCTGAGCCTCAATGACGTTTGTCAACGTTGCAATGGAGCTACAAGCTAGGTCAGTTAACGACGAAGTCCAATAGTTATGCCTTTAAGCCTGCAAACGACCAGCATAAGTTCACATCAGCTGATCACAGCTCGTTATCCTGCAATTCCATAGCCAGTTATCTAAACTGTTGTATTCCCTCCGATGTTTTTGAAATTATGTCAAGCAGCGAAAGCAATTACGCTAGCCATGCCCATCTGTACCTGTAAAGTTTGGGTTTAACCAGGCTAGAAAGAAAAAGGGCAAGGCTACTCACATGAACGCTATCCAACTCCCTTTGAAATAGCCATCTCTTGAAAGTATAGCCTAATGCGACAGTTGTGTGGCCGCTTTTAGCCGGTGGTTTAACAAATTATTTTAAATTGGAGATGGACAAGGCAAGCATAGAATGTGGCCATATAGGCTATCCTCCTATCACTGTTTTGACTAGTCTTATAATAAAATAAGATTGGCATTGCCTATGGCACATTAATTCCTTGATAACGTTTCCTCTGCACTGAATGTTATTCTAAGCGTCTACTAAATAAAAAATAAAACATCGATAAGATGATTGTTCTCAGTCAGTAGTAGGCTAGCATGTTGTGCTGTTGTGACCTATGAGTTAAATGTAGGCTAACATGTTTTGATGACATGGGCGTGTTGAAAGGATGCTTTTCATGCAGCCTACATGAGTTTGACAGATCAGTAGGCCAAGCTCGGACTCATGACGTAACAGAGCCGTTCTTTTGGGCTAGACCGTCCCGTTTAAAAAACCGTTGGTCCAGCTAGGTCGCGTCTATGCGGTCACAGAAGACCAGTGCTAGGTAGCACGAATGCTCCGAAGCATCCAGCCCCTGAAATGAGACACAGCTTATATGTCATTATTTTCTTTCTAGAAGTTGAGATGAAAAAGTAAGTTGTTTACAACCTAGGTCAAAGCTAGATTCAGTCAGAAAAGGTTGTAGCAGAAAGGTTGCTTACTTACTAAATGTCATTAGGCTACTTTCTGTCTAGAAGTTGAGAAAAAAAAACAAGTTCAATGTTCAACACCTAGGTCAAGGCTGTATACTTTCAGTCAGAGAAGGTTGCTACATAGGCCTAGGCCTACTAGGCATGCCATTACTTTCTTATATGCCATTACTTACTTATAGGGAGCAAAAACATTTCTAGACATTTCTGGAACTAAACAGAACGAGTAACACTGATATTTATTTATTCCTTCCATCCTATATTCAGCTCTTCATCCAGACATGCCCATAGAATATGCTAGCAACACTACAATGTTGGCAAAGAGCGAATAATTTACCCGCGAGAGAGATAAAGCACGATAAAAATAAACAAACACGAGGCGCAATTTCTTTCAGTTGTGACAGACAAAAATACACCATACAAAAGGCACAGTCTACTCAGAGTGTTATCCCACGAAAATATAATGTTTTATGAAGCTGTAAGTAGTGTAAGTAGTGGTAAAATACAATGTTGAGTTTCAAGAACTTTATTGTTTACTCACATAGTTGTTGTCGTCATAGCAGCTAGTCGTCGTCGAAGTCAGTCAGGAAAGTCCTCATCCAGTTCACGGTCCAACTTGTACTCTTTTCCACTAGATAAGCCACCTATTTCACTGTCTTCACTGCTATTGTCATCATGTATGTGTTGACAAGACATTTCTGCCACCTCAGCAGCTAAAAAACAGACTTGACGATATGTAACCCTGCAATCCATTTGTATCGTAAGTCGCCTGCCCGAGTTGAAAATTGTAAATTACCCAGCTTTCTTGCGGCATTTTACGGAGGAACGCCCCCTTTACCTCGGAGTACTTGCCAGTACCCCGAGTTGGGCTTACGACCTGTAAACAAACATGGCAGCGCCCATAGTCGAGATAAGATGACATGTGTTTTCTTTGTAATTGTACCTTGTTGGTCGTTTTAATAACAATGGAATGTTTTAACACACTAGATTAAATTGCTGCTTCAATCCAGTCACCAATTCATACATTTAATGGTCGTGCTGTGCGTGCTATACAATGTAATGATTTGTTTTCCAGATGGTTTGCTAAAGAGGCTAGCACAAAACAATAACAATGACTAGCTAGCCTGCTAATGCCCATCTAGCTCATTAGAAATGCGACAGCACTTGTTGAAATTGCTCAAAAATGTTTTTATTATTCATTCCCATTGACCATACCCAAAAAGGGAGAATGAGGGACATCTGCTTGTGTTCTAGACAAATGTCCAGCACTAAGAGACAGTTGCTGCCCTGGTGGCATCCATGTTCTTTCACAAAAGACTACAAACTCCATTGTTCACGCTAGCCACGAATTCTCACATGTCGGGCGGGTAAACGTACGAGACTGACGACACTAAAGGAATGGGCCATATGGTCCGACCTGTTTAAATTCATTGTCCAGCCGCGAATGAGCCGAACGCGGAAGTATCGGAGGCGGGGCAATCACAAGATGTAAAATGACATAAAACTAAGCCAATAGGCTATCAAAACGAACTAAACTACTTGACAGTGATTGGCTAGCTGTTGACAACGTATCTACATAGTTTTTTTCATCGGTGAGGTTAAATGCGTGATTCAAACACGGCGAAGACGTCATGGTTTGAAATCGAACCATATTTCAATGGGCCGTCCACAAAGGGTTAAAAGAAGATCACGGATCCATCTGGAACTTTTCAAGCGCTGCGCAAAAAGTCACTCAGCCTGCAGCGAGAGAGAGAGAGAGAGAGAGAGAGAGAGAGAGAGAGAGAGAGAGACGGGGAGGAGAATGTGTGAGTACTCCCTATATTTGTAGCAATAATATCAATATCAATACCAACAAATATTCACCCATATTAATGCGACGGATGGGCTTGCATCTTTGCACAAAGCTCTCCGAAGTTTGGCGCAATGGAAGACAGTTAAACCCTCTAAGTGCCACCGTCGACTTAAGTCGACAAGATGCAGTACTGGATAAAACGGCCGATTTTGTCAAATAGGGTGTCAAATTTCGTTCAAACTCCCTGCCACTAGTTGGCAGACATGTCATACTACGTCCCCGACTCAGAATTACGTCATGCTTCTATACAAAATATTCGAGCAAGGGCACTTTAAACCAGTGCGAAATATCAGCTGAGCTAGCTTGCGTGTGAGCCTTTGTATCAGAGCGGTATTGTGAACGTAAACAAGTACCCGCGCATCACTGGTGCCTGTCAATTTCATGTACTGATTTGGCCACTAAAAGGTGCTCGAGAGAATTCGGAGGAAAACCAAAGAAACATTAACACACGCATGATTCCCAGTAGCACAGTGTGCATGTAATCAATCCCAGTAGCAGCGATCAAGTCATAACTGCCTAGTCTACTGAGCCAAGCAAGGCCAACTGCATGGACAGTGCTTTTGGTGTGATCAAGTCATAACTGCCTAGTCTACTGAGCCAAGCAGGGCCAACTCCATGGACAGTGCTTTTGGTGTGATACGCCGTCTTGCCATAATCTACAAACCCCTTATGGGTACGAGGGGGACCTTTTGGATCTGCTGCTTGAGAGGGAAAAGCATGCACATGCCCTCCTTCTCCAGTCTTTACAGTTTGACCTGGCTGTTTACATCTCACAGCCAAAATGTCCAATGAGTTGAGCGCTAATGCTTCAGCTGCTGGCAAACTGTGCAAGAATGCCATCTCTCTCATTTTTGTTAAGAGTGTCACACAATGGTTTAAGGAAGGTTAGTATAGAAGGTTTTGAATCTCCAAACCACACACCAGCAAATGTCATGTTTTCTTGTTTAGTACATTCCGCAAAACTAAGTTCAATTACAATAAAAGGGCCAAACAGAGAACTTGGATGACTTGAGTATGGGTATTCCATCTGTGTTCCACGCTAAAGAGATGTTGAATCATTTAGTGGCCCATCACAAGCTGTGAAACTCTTGTACACTCCGCCCCATCATATATGTCTTCAATGGTGTCACCACCCTTTTCTTGTCGAATGAACCTAAAATTGAGCTTTACTCAAAACCTGCAAACAGTGCCTTGACTTGTGTTTCAATAGGAATCTCATGGACATATGAGGTGGACTCCTCTATTAACACAGCTTGTGTTTCAATAGGAATCTCATTGACATATGAGGTGGACTCCTCTATTAACACAGCTTGTGTTTCAATAGGAATCTCATTGGCATATGAGGTGGACTCCTCTATTAACACAGCTTGACATATGAGGTGGACTCCTCCGTTAACACAGGTTGACATATGAGGTGGACTCCTCTATTAACACAGCTGACATATGAGGTGGACTCCTCTATTAACACAGCTTGACTAGCTTGGCACTGGGTGTCACTGTCACTTTGTACTGACATGAAGCAATTATTACAGTGTGTGTGCCAGGGTGGGAATTTCGTCATTTTAGGGGCAAGGCCATTTGGCCTTGACCTTCTTATTTTTTAGGGGCACCAAGGCCACATGATAGGGCACAAAGGCCACTGAGTAAAATTCGATGGTTTTACATGGGTCATTCCACGCCAAATCAACCAGAGCCCATGCACTTGCGTCTCAAAAAAATCTGAAAAAAATACCATGTGTGCCTATGTTACCCAGGAGACACTCTGTAAAATGTTTTTGTGCTAAGATCAATACTTTTCAAGTAACAGCCAGTTTTACAGAGGGAGGGGGGTGTCAAATTTGTTCTACCTCTTTTTTTTGTCAAAGTTCACAAGCTCATTGCTCAAGAACTAGAATCTGTAGGAGGCTCAAATTTTGCAGGCTGGTACATAAATAGGAATAGTATGCAGTAAAATCACCACGAGTAGTCTGGATGATCCTGCATGGTCATAGCAGTCCCTCAAAGTTGATAAAAATGTTATTGGAGTTCTTGGCTGGGCTCTGTTTAGGCTTGCAGAAGACATATTTTTACTCAACATAGGCTCTTGATTTTTTTTCTCTTATTGAGATCAGTAGAAACACTCTCCGAAAAAGCAATGAAGAGAAAAGAAAATCCATCAGGGACTGAACAGCAGACCTCACAAGTTTGAAAAATAATTTTGGATCTCATATTCAGAGCACCCTAACACCTTGTGGGAATATACAAAGATTTTTTAAATATTTTTTTCGTTAATCTGCATTACCTCTTCTTTTTAAAAACACCAATTTGACTTGTCTTATGCGAATCTTTCTTTTTCATTTTCCACCCTAAACATGGACAAAATGCACCATTGAGATCAATATGTTTTGTCCCCACCCGGCAATTTCAGTGATTCAGTGATTTTAGTGGCACCTAGTGGTTACTCTATGCAAAACAAATCTCTCAATAGATCTCTATGGTGCATTTTGCCCTTGTTCATGGTGGGAAATGAAAAAGAAAGATTTGCATAAGACAAGTCAAATTGGTGTTTTTAAAAAGAAGAGGTAATGCAGATTATAGAAAAAAATATAAAACAAATCTTTGTCTATTCCCACAAGGTGTTAGGGTGCTCTGAATATGAGATCCAAATTTATTTTTCAAACTTGTGAGGTCTGCTGTTCAGTCCCTGATGGATTTTCTTTTCTCTTCATTGCTTTTTCGGAGAGTGTTTCTACTTATCTCAATAAGAAAAAAACCCCAAGAGTCTATGTTGAGTAAAAATGTGTCTTCTGAAGGCCTAAACAGAACACAGCCAAAAACTCCAATAAAATGTTGATCAACTTTGAGGGACTGCTATGACCATGCAGGATCATCCAGACTACTCGTAATGATTTTACTGCATACTATTCCTATTTATGCACCAGCCTGCAAAATTTGAGCCTCCTACGGATTCTGGTTTTTGAGCAATGAGCTTGTGAACTTTGACAAAAAAAAGAGGCAGAACAAATTTGACACCCCCCTCCCCCTGTAAAACTGGCTGTTACTTAAAAAGTATTGATCTTAGCACAAAAACATTTTACAGAGTGTCTCCTGGGTAACATAGGCACACATGGTATTTTTTTCAGATTTTTTTGAGACGCAAGTGCGTGGGCTCTGGTTGATTTGGCGTGGAATGACCCACATTTCAGGGTTATCTCGACACAAATACATAGACCCGCTAGCCGCTGTAGGCTTTGAGAAACACTAACGCAGCCTCAAACTTCTATAAGTTGAGGCCCAATCATGGCAGACTTTGGGGTCATAGGGCCCACCTACACATACATCACCCCACCCCTCATCAAATCATCATTATGATTATCATATCACAATTAGTATTATGCTATATTGTTAAACATGCAATTTCACTTCAAAGCAGTCAATGTTTGTGCCAAAATTGTTTACAAAAAGTTTGTGAAAACTCTGCACATCAGGGGTCTGCTTTAGGCTACTAATGTAAGATAAAATTGTTTTAATGTAGGTTAAATGTTGTTAAATAATTAAATAGCCTTCCGACAGGTTGAAGCAGAGCTTTGACATTAACGTTATCATGTAGTTTCAGTTTCTGTCACGCAAACGCGCACACACATGCATTCAATGAAAGCTCATACCACCACTTAATCGTATGGCTCTATGTTTAATCACATCGAATTAGCTAGCATTTCCTCCTGATTGCAGTAACGTTTGCTTTCATTTTCTGTCGGTCCGCCATTGCGTGATCAATTGCGCAGCAAATTATCAGGTGAAGCTAGGGGTGTCAAGATTCTCCAAATCCTCGATTTGATTTAATTTTCGATTTTAAAGCCACGATTCGATTCGATTTTCAATCTTTTTTTATTAATGCATTCCTTGTGTCATTATTATTATTATTATATTCATTTTTATTTGTTGCCCTCTTCCTATTCTGTTTCAGGGGGCTTTTATTTTGAAAGCAATTTTTATTTTGAAACCGTTCCATCCGTGAGGTTGTAAACAAAAAAAAAAAAGGTCAAACATAGACATGTGAACATAGTGAAATGAAGCAACACAGAATGATACTTTGAATGTTTGTGCACACTCTGAAGACACTCTGAAGAGACCCAAGGTTAGTGTTAATGGAATAAGTACTTATCAATGTGCATTTTAAGCCTTAAAGTAATTTTGAACTGTAGGCTAACTAAATCGTTTTTTTACTTGCTAAGTTGAGAAGGCTAAATTGGTGTTAGGCTAACTGACGTGAATGAACGCAAAAATGCCTCCACACCCGTGATTTCAGAGTAACAAGAGGTTGATGTGCATTTTTTAGCTGGCTGCAGCCTAAAATTAGAGGAGTGTTGATGCTGCACGTGTGTGGTTTTGCGTTTTG
>NC_084994.1:125000-137500 GCF_963854185.1 Sardina pilchardus
TAGCCTGGATTAGGATTAGGGACAACATGAGTCAACACTAGCCTGGATTAGGATTAGGGGCATGCCCATGCTGCCCTGACTAGCCTGGATTAGGATAAGGGATATACCCATGCTGCCTTGACTAGCTGGGATTAGGACTAGACACTAACCTGGGTCTACCTACACTCTACACTGGGTCTACCCACACTCCAGCCTGGGTCTACCCATACTCTAGCCTGGTTCTACCCACACTCTAACCTGGGTCTACCTACACTCTAAACTGGGTCTACCTATACTCTAAACTGGGTCTACCCACACTCTAGCCTGGGTCTACCCACACTGTAGCCTGGGTCTACCTACACTCTAAACTGGGTCTGCCCACACTCTAGCCTGGGTCTACCCACACTCTAAACTGGGTCTGCCCACACTCTAGCCTGGGTCTACCCACACTCTAAACTGGGTCTACCCACACTCTAGCCTGGGTCTACCCACACACTAGTACATGTCTCTCTGACTCTCCCAGACATGTTCTATCAGCATGGCTGGTGCTGGGCTGCCCTGCTGGAGGCATTGTGCTTTAATTCATCAAGTGGAAACACTCCCCCCTGCTGGAGGCATTGTGCTTTAATTCATCTGAGCCAGTCCAGGATGGAGCCAGTCTGTATCCATCAAGTGGAAATACTGCCCTTTGCAGGTCAATCCAGGAAGAACAGCTCTATGGAGACGATTGCCCAGAACACTACAGGCTTACCTCCAGAGGATCCAATCAGAAAAGATTAAAGTGGAATAGATCAATCCAGATTAATAGGAATGATGCATATCAATGAGTGACAGAGGCAATTACCAATAGGAATGATGCATATCAATGAGTGACAGAGGCAATTACCAATAGGAGTGATGGATATCGACAAGTGACTGTTACCAATAGGAGAGAAGTATATCGATGAGTTACTGGGGCAATTACCAATAGGAGTGATGCATATCAATGAGTGACTGAGGCAATTACCAATTGGAGTGAAGTATATCGATGAGTGACTGGGGCAATTACCAATAGGAGTGATGTATATTGTTGACAGATAAGGACAATAATGAGTCCCCCAAAGGTTTCCCACTTGGAGAACAGAATATCAGCTACAAGACAATTTTTCACATAGGTCTCCATTTCTTCATGTTTCTCAAAGCTTTTGATCTAAGATTACTCCTGAATGCCTGTATTTCCATTTGATCTAAGAGTACTCCTGTATTCCCAAAGCTTTTGATCTAAGAGTACTCATGTATTCCCAAAGCTTTTGATTAAATCAGACTGAATGGAACTACAATGGACCAATGGCATGCCAGAAAACAGGAACCCAGGCTGAGTGACACTTGACTGACTTGAATGGACCAATGACACGTCAGAGAATAAGATGTCGGGCTGAGTGACACTTGAATAGACCAATGACATCCTAGATAATGGGACCTCAGGTTGAGTGATTCAGGAGAATGGGTGGGCACTCAAACTAGGTTTGCCTCAAGATAGTTGCCTCAGATGTGTGAGGCCTTAATTGGTGGACTAGACAGTTACAAAGAAAACATTTAATCTACCTAACCCACATGGGGGATTCCACAGCAAATATAGACCTTTGATGCACAACCAGGAGAGGTAAGTCACAGCAACACATAGACACTGCCTGTGGAACAGAGGAATATCTAAAACATCAAGAACAGCACAGCTTGATATGACATGGCCTTGTTTGGCTACTCTGGAATGTTTAGGGTCTTCGCCATGGGCTGGGTAAGTATTGGTTGAGTCCAGGGAACCAAAGGTTCCATGGGCTAGGTAAGGGTCGGCTGAGTTCAGGGAACCAAGGATTTGCATGTGGGAAGTTCTAGTATAGGTTTGGATTTAATTCTGAGGTTTGAGATTAGGTTTTGTATGCAGATTTACATCTGATGAGGTTTGAGATTAGGTTTTGTAGATTTAGGGCAAAACCCAATGGGATAGAACCATAGCAGTCCAAAGGATGGAACAGAGCCACTTGGGACAGAAATGAAGTGTAGCAGTCCAGAGAAATGTGAATGGTTAAAGGTCACCATTTATCCATTGTTTTATAGAACACTTGGAAGCTTGCTCAGGTTACAAGAACTCCCGGACCTGGTGACAGAAAGTCCAGCCCCTCAGGTCGTGACCTGGGTTCTGGGTCAGAGTAGGGTCTCATGAAGGTCATCCTCAGGTCATGACCTGGGTTCTGGGTCAGAGTAGGGTCTCATGAAGGTCATCCTCAGGTCATGACCTGGGTTCTGGGTCAGAATAGGGTCTCATGAAGGTCATCCTCAGGTCGTGACCTGGGTTCTGGGTCAGAATAGGGCCTCATGAAGGTCATCCATTAAGCACGTCATGAGGTCAAGCTTCTCCATGTCCTGGGGTCAGAAGGTCAGAGTTCAGACTGAGGATTCTGGGTAGAATTTAGTCCAACATTGCATCCAGCTGGTCAGCAAGGTCATCAAACATGCTGCCAATGTCATCTAGTATGCTGACAGAGGCCTTCTCCTCCACAGAGCTAAAGAGAGAGAGGGAGAGAGGGAAAGAGAGATAGGTTAGGTTCAATGTCATCCAGTATGCTAACCAAAGTATGCTCCTCAGAACTAGAGAGAGTAGGGGAGAGTAGGGGAGAGGAAGATAGAAAGAGGAGGGGAGAAGAAGAGAGAGGGGGAGGAGAAAAGAGATGGACACAGATATTTGGTTCATAAGTTAATTTGCTAACAAGTGATGATTGGATGATGATTTGATTGTGACTCACTTCTTGTTGTCGTGCTTGATCTTCTCCTCCACTGCCTGCAGTGCGGCAGCTAGGTTGGTGCTGGTCTCCTCCAGTCGGTGGGCCACTGCAGGGGGCGATTGTGCTCTGGGTGGCCCAGCTCCCTGCATCGGTGCTGGGCCTGAGGAAGGAGGGGAGGGTGCCTCTGGTGTCACCAGTCCTGCTGCTGCCTGGTTCACACCACTCAGCCTCCGCTGGGTAGGGACTGGCCCCGCCCTCACACTGTTCTCCATGGCAACAGGCTCTGCCTCCTCCAACTCTCCTTGCACTTGTTCCTGCCTGGCCACACCCACTCTCCTCCTCCGGCCTCCTCCCTCTCCCCCCTCCAGCTCGCTCCTCCTCCTCTCCTCCTCCTCTGCTCTTTGTCTCTCCAGCTCCCTCAGTTTCTTCTCCTCCTCCTTCCTGTGTCTCTCCATCTCCCGCAGCTTCCTCTCCTCCTCCTCCCTCTGCTTCTCCACCTCTCGCAGCCTCTGCTGCACCGCCTCCACTCCGCCAAGCTCCACCTCTAGGTGCTGCGGCAGGTCCACTGACAGGCCGGAGATGGAAGCTCTGGGGGGCTTCACAGGGTGCGGTGTCTGGGGACTTGGGGTCTGGGCAGGGGACTGCGGAGTGGAGCAAGTGGAGTCTTTCTGCAGGGGATTAGAATTAAGACTAGGAGGAAGACTGGGATTAGGAGTAAGACTAGGATTGGGGTTACTGGAGTTGTTTAGGGCTGCTGGGGGAGGAGTCAGGGAATGAGGGGTGGGACTGGCATCTCTCTGCAAGACAGGAGAGGTGAGAATACCATCTCCATGGAAACTGCCATCACCAGTGGGAACAGGTGCATGTGCAGGAATCTTGGCTTTGGAGGGTTTAGGAGCCACGGGTGGAGGAACCCTTTTCACCTCTAAGAGAAAAAAACAAGACAAGACAAGACAAGTTAAATTGTCTCAGAGGCATTATCTTCACCTCTAAGAGAAAAACACAAGACAGGGGTTAAACGGGGTCTGGAGGAACCCTCTTCACCTTTGATGAACAAAACAAGAGTTAAATGGTCTTCTCAGTGGTGCAAAGTCATCTTTTCTGATGAGAGCAAATCAAGGTCAGGAGGAAGAATGGAGAGGCTTGGGCCTGAACCCAACATCACCCAAGATGCAGTCTACCAGAGCCTGAACCCCAACCTGATGAAGTTTACCAGAGCCTGCACCCCAACCCGATGCACTTTACCAGAGGCTGAACCCCAACACCACCCAACCTGATGCAGTCTACCAGCGCCTGCACCCGATGCACTTTACCAGAGCCTGAACCCCAACACTACCCAACCTGGGCTGATGGGTGAGTCATGTGTGTATATGTGTGTGTGTGTGTGTGCATGTGTGTGTGTGTATATGTGTGTGCATGTGTCTTACCTGGGCTAGTGGGTGAGTCAGCTCCGGTGAGCAGTACCCTCCTGACGGGTGTGGGGGGGTCATGGCGAGCTGCAGCAGAGGGTTTTGGGGAGACAGGGGGTTTTGGGGTGTTGGGCAGAGACCTGACCTCTGACCCTGGGCCAGCCTCTGACACGGGCCGCCTCACACACTCGGCTGTGATTGGCTGTTGCTCGGCGCTGCTGCGGGGTTTGGGGCGTCGCCGGATTGTGCTTGTGTCTGTGTCGTTCAGCTGCTGCTGTTGTTGGGGGCGGGGTCTCCGTAGTGTTGCCGTGGCATCCACACGTGACCACTCCTCCTGTGACACGCCTCCTCCTCCCTCCACGTGGCCAATCACAGAGCGTGGGCGGGGCTCCGGGACCTCTCGGATGGTGGGCGGGTGCTGTCCGGTTGCCGTGTCGACAAGGTCCGTAGGCGGCCCGCAGATGGTGCGCCTGCGCTCCTGAAGGTCATCCGAGGTCACCGCCTCTCGCTGCCGCCGCAGGAACTCTGGACTGGCCTGCCGTCACACAAACACACACACACACACACATACACACACACACGTCCTTTAACCCTCTATACCCCTTAGCTGCCGTCACACAAACACATACACACACACGTCATTTAACTCTCTATAGCCCTTTGCTGCGGCCATTCTGTATTCTCCTGTAATGGCTTTGGCTGGCCGTAATTTGCATCTAATGACAGGCTGGTCACCAGCATGACCATCTTAAACCAGCTGTATCCCAAACGACAGGCTGGTCACACCAGCATGACCAGCTTCCTCAGATGTTCACGCCAGCATGTCTAGCTGGTGGCCTAACCAGCTACACCTAGCCTGGCTAACGCCTACCACTTCTCAAATGAGACGTGGTCTGGCAACCAAACGTTCATTTTCTCGTATTTGAAAAAATGCCCAGATCCGTTCATTGGGCGCCACGGATGTCTATCAAATGCGCATAGCTCACCCAACTCGTTCGTATGCAACGCTAAGGGCTGTCGTAAATCCTTTGGCGTCGAATGTAGACGCAAGAAGGCAACGGAAACTTCTCGGATGTCCTGTGATTGGTTCGCCAACATCAGGTGAACATTTGGGCGTTAGTTTCCAGACTGGCTTAGCAGCGGGATTGAAATCACCGCGCAAGGCAGTATGGGAAAACCCAGGCTAAGCTACACCAGCAAAGACCAGCAATAGCCGGAAGAAAACCAGCAAAGACCAGCTAAAACCAGCTAAAACCAGCTACCAGCATTTCTTGCTGTTTTTTTCAGCAGGGATAAGACTGGAAAGTTTGGTTTCGGGAAAACATGTTTCCCAGTGAAAACGTCATTGTGAATGTTATCTCATGTGGGAATAACAGGAGGGAAACTGAGGGAAGTTTGTGAAAAGGGTTGCCCAGTTGCTTGTCATCACTTTAGGCCTTAAAACGCTACATGCTGGTAAACCACTGGCAGAGAAATACAGTAGAAAGAGAATGTAATTCCTGATAGCATGCTAGCTAGCTTAAAATGCTACATTAAGCAAACATATGAATGAATCATGTATCTTATTATAAAACAAAATGTTGACATGTATGCTTGTATATGAAGCAGTTTATATGAATTACCCCACATTCCCAGTTAATTCCCATCAATTCCCATAATTTCCTTTAATTCCATGAAAGTTTCCAAATTGATGATACACAATTATACCTTTCAGCCTGATGGTGTGTGTGTGTGTGTGTGTGTGTGTGTGTGTGTGTAGGTTTATACCTTTCAGCCTGATGGTGTGTGTGTGTGTGTGTGTGTGTGTGTAGGTTTATACCTTTCAGCCTGATGGTGTGTGTGTGTGTGTGTGTGTGTGTGTAGGTTTATACCTTTCAGCCTGATGGTGTGTGTGTGTGTGTGTGTGTGTGTGTGTGTGTGTGTGTGTGTGTGTGTGTGTGTGTGTGTGTGTGTGTGTGTGTGTGTCTGTAGGTTTATACCTTTCAGCCTGATGGTGTGTGTGTGTGTGTGTGTGTGTGTCTGTAGGTTGATACCTTTCAGCCTGATGAATGAACCCCATTAGCCAAAGTTCACACACATGTAAGAGATATAAAAACAGCAACTCTGGGCTGGCCTGCCATCACCAAAACACAAACACATGCAGTCTGTGTGTGCGTGCCCACGTGAGTATGTTTGTGTGTCTGTAGGTTTATACCTTTCAGTCTGACTCTGGGCTGGCCTGCCATCACCAAAACACAAACACATGCAGTCTGTGTGTGCGTGCCCACGTGTGTATGTTTGCAGTCTGTGTGTGCGTGCCCACGTGTGTATGTTTGCAGTCTGTGTGTGCGTGCCCACGTGAGTATGTTTGCAGTCTGTGTGTGCGTGCCCACGTGAGTATGTTTGTGTGTCTGTAGGTTTATACCTTTCAGTCTGACTCTGGGCTGGCCTGCCATCACCAAAACACAAACACATGCAGTCTGTGTGTGCGTGCCCACGTGAGTATGTTTGCAGTCTGTGTGTGCGTGCCCACGTGAGTATGTTTGCAGTCTGTGTGTGCGTGCCCACGTGAGTATGTTTGTGTGTCTGTGTGTGCGTGCCCACGTGAGTATGTTTGCAGTCTGTGTGTGCGTGCCCACGTGAGTATGTTTGTGTGTCTGTGTGTGCGTGCCCACGTGAGTATGTGTGTGTGTCTGTGTGTGCCCACGTGAGTATGTTTGCAGTCTGTGTGTGCGTGCCCACGTGAGTATGTTTGCAGTCTGTGTGTGCGTGCCCACGTGAGTATGTTTGCAGTCTGTGTATGCGTGCCCACGTGAGTATGTTTGCAGTCTGTGTGTGCGTGCCCACGTGAGTATGTGTGTGTGTGTGTAGGTTGTCCTGACATCACACACACACACACCGTTCCGTATCGCAATATTTCGTGCACACAATTATATTGACAGAGTGTAAAGTGTGGGTGTGGGTGTACCTGTGTGTGTGAGTGTCTGTGTGTTTATTTGTACCTGCAGATAGCTGCAGCCTCCTCCTGTAACTCCTCCCCCTAATGGTGATGTCATCTCCAGCATGGCGGCGATGTCTCGGACACTCCCCCCTCCTGCGGACGAGGACAGGCTGGTTTCCACGGCAACCACACCACAGTCACTACGGCGACGCTCCCTGTAGCTCACGCTGAGGAGCCCCGCCTCTGCCTCCGTCTGATTGGACGCCAACGCCCCCTCGGCTAAGTTGCTATGGGAGACGGAGGAGCAGGAGCGCTTGGGTGGCGTCGGGGGGCGGGACTTCCTGCGCGGTCGCGTGGCGGTAGCGAAGCCCTGGGATTGGCTGCGGTTGACACCGGCCTGGTCCAGAGACCCCTGCGATTGGCTGCTGCTGCTGCGCTTCACTCTCAGGCCAGCAGGGGGAGTCGAGGAGTCCTCACCCTCAGGGAGACACAGCTGGGGCACCGCAGTAGTGTGTGTGTGTGCTTGCGACTCCGTCGGAGTGTGTGTGCGTGTGTGCGACTCGGCCGAAGTGTGCGTGTGTGTGTGCGACTCGGCAGGAGTGTGTGCGTGCCTCTGTGCTTGAGTGTGTGTGTGTGCGGGACTTGAGGGAGATGATTTGCGCTTGGGCGACTGTGCAGGTGATGAGGGTGTGTATGCAGGAGGGCGTGTGTGTGTGTGTGTGTTGGAGGGGGATTCTGGTTTGACTTTGGGTGGTGTGTAGGGAGGTGTGTGTGCAGGGCTTCCATCAGAAGATGGAGGCTTTGCGAGAGGGGGAGGGACGTTTGCCCTCCGTAACCTTGGAGACGGCGAGGTGCTGACCTCATTGTCAACAGGCGGCGAGGATTTGATTGGCTGTTCAGGATTTGCATCTGATTGGCTCGGTTCTGACCCAGGATCCACCTCCTTATTTGGTTCGACCAATCGCCTGACGGCCAGCATCATTTTCTTCTGGTGTCCTGGAGTGACAGACAGACAGAGACAGACAGACAGACAGACATCATTAGTGTGTCCTACAGCAGAGTAGAAGAGGATCAGACAGACAGACAGATTGGCAGACAGACAGGCAGAGGAAGAGAGACGGACAGCATTATTTTGTCCTACAGGAAAGGAACGTAGGGTTAGACATACATAGCGATAGACACGCAAAGTGGCAGAGAGGCAGAATGACAGAATGAAGAAAGGCAGACAGACCAAGAGGCAGACAAACGAAGTGTCAGACAGAGACCATTGTTTTCTTTCTAGTGTCCTACAAGACAGAGACCATTGTTTTCTTTGTAGTGTCCTACAAGACAGAGACCATTCTTTTCTTTCTAGTGTCCTACAAGACAGAGACCATTGTTTTCTTTCTAGTGTCCTACAAGACAGAGACCATTGTTTTCTTTCTAGTGACCTACAAGACAGAGACCATTGTTTTCTTTCTAGTGTCCTACAAGACAGAGACCATTGTTTTCTTTCTAGTGTCCTACAAGACAGAGACCATTGTTTTCTTTCTAGTGTCCTACAAGACAGAGACCTTTTCTAGTGTCCTACAAGACAGAGACCATTGTTTTCTTTCTAGTGTCCTACAAGACAGAGACCATTGTTTTCTTTCTAGTGTCCTACAAGACAGAGACCTTTTCTAGTGTCCTACAAGACAGAGACCATTGTTTTCTTTCTAGTGTCCTACAAGACAGAGACCATTGTTTTCTTTCTAGTGTCCTACAAGACAGAGACCATTGTTTTCTTTCTAGTGTCCTACAAGACAGAGACCTTTTCTAGTGTCCTACAAGACAGAGACCATTGTTTTCTTTCTAGTGTCCTACAAGACAGAGACCATTGTTTTCTTTCTAGTGTCCTACAAGACAGAGACCTTTTCTAGTGTCCCACAAGACAGAGACCATTGTTTTCTTTCTAGTGTCCTACAAGACAGAGACCTTTTCTAGTGTCCCACAAGACAGAGACCATTGTTTTCTTTCTAGTGTCCTACAAGACAGAGACCATTGTTTTCTTTCTAGTGTCCTACAAGACAGAGACCTTTTCTAGTGTCCCACAAGACAGAGACCATTGTTTTCTTTCTAGTGTCCTACAAGACAGAGACCTTTTCTAGTGTCCCACAAGACAGAGACCATTGTTTTCTTTCTAGTGTCCTACAAGACAGAGACCATTGTTTTCTTTCTAGTGTCCTACAAGACAGAGACCTTTTCTAGTGTCCCACAAGACAGAGAGCGTTGTTTTCTTTTCTAGTCTCCTACAAGACAGAGACCTTTTATAGTGTCCTACAAGACAGAGACCATTGTTTTCTTTTCTAGTGTCCTACAAGACAGAGACCTTTTCTAGTGTCCTACAAGACAGAGACCTTTTCTAGTGTCCTACAAGACAGAGACCATTGTTTTCTTTTCTAGTGTCCTATAAGACAGAGACCTTTTCTAGTGTCCTACAAGACATAGAGCGTTGTTTTTTTTTCTAGTGTCCTACAAGACAGAGACCTTTTCTAGTGTCCTGCGAGACAGAGACCTTTGTTTTCTTTTCTAGTGTCCTACAAGACAGAGAACTTTTATAGTGTCCTACAAGACAGAGACCATTGTTTTCTTTTATAGTGTCCTGCAAGACAGAGACCTTTTCTAGTGTCCTACAAGACAGAGACCATCGTTTTCTTTTCTAGTGTCCTACAAGACAGAGGCCTTTTCTAGTGTCCTACAAGACAGAGACCATCGTTTTCTTTTCTAGTGTCCTACAAGACAGAGACCTTTTCTAGTGTCCTACAAGACAGAGACCATCGTTTTCTTTTCTAGTGTCCTACAAGACAGAGGCCTTTTCTAGTGTCCTACAAGACAAAAACCTTTTCTAGAGTCCTACAAGACAGAGGCCGTTGTTTTCTTTTCTAGTGTCCTACAAGACAGAGACCTTTTCTAGTGTCCTACAAGACAGAGACCATTGTTTTCTTTTCTAGTGTCCTACAAGACAGAGACCTTTTCTAGTGTCCTACAAGACAGAGACCATTGTTTTCTTTCTAGTGTCCTACAAGACAGAGACCATTGTTTTCTTTTCTAGTGTCCTACAAGACAGAGACCTTTTCTAGTGTCCTACAAGACAGAGAGCGTTGTTTTTTTTCTAGTGTCCTACAAGACAGAGACCTTTTCTAGTGTCCTACAAGACAGAGACCTTTTCTAGAGTCCTACAAGACAGAGGCCGTTGTTTTCTTTTCTAGTGTCCTACAAGACAGAGACCATCGTTTTCTTTTCTAGTGTCCTACAAGACAGAGGCCATCACAGACTTACAGAGACAGACATACAGAGAGACAAAGTGTCAAAGGCAGAGAGACAGACAGATATACAGGTCAGGGTTTTCTTACTAACGCAGACAGACAGATATACAGGTCAGGGTTTGCTTACTAACGCAGACAGACAGATATACAGGTCAGGGTTTGCTTACTAACGCAGACAGACAGATATACAGGTCAGGGTTTGCTTACTAACGCAGACAGACAGATATACAGGTCAGGGTTTTCTTACTAACGCAGACAGACAGATATACAGGTCAGGGTTTGCTTACTAACGCAGACAGACAGATATACAGGTCAGGGTTTGCTTACTAACGCAGACAGACAGATATACAGGTCAGGGTTTTCTTACTAACGCAGACAGACAGATATACAGGTCAGGGTTTGCTTACTAACGCAGACAGACAGATATACAGGTCAGGGTTTTCTTACTAACGCAGACAGACAGATAAAGAGTCCTCTAAGTCAGCTTGTACTAACTAACTAATCTATCCCTAACAGACATTAATAACTACTCTCAGACAAGCGCTGCTTTCAAATTGAAAACCAATTCGATCATTCAAGAATCTAAAGAAACCGCTCCATAAAATCCGAATACCAATTGGAGGAATATCTCTTTACTGTTAGAGATATAAAGCAGAGACAGATCCTGACCAAGTACAGACTCAGTGACCACAGTCTAGCCATAGAAAGAGGCAGACTGAGAAAATCCTGGTTACCAAGAGAGCAAAGAATATGTGGTCACTGCATAACAGGTGAGGTTGAGACTGAGGTGCACTTTCTTCTTCAATGCGAAAAATATACAACCATAAGAAAGCCATATTTTGACAGGCTTACAAGCCTAATCCCAGAATTCCTAAACCTAGAGGAACAAGAAATAATGGCAATCCTACTTGGACAGCAGGGACAGACAGCTGGTCTTGCTGCCAAATATGTTACCGAATGCCATAAGGCAAGGGACAGTGGTTAACACTCACACAGACACACACACACACACACACACACACACACACACACACACACACACACACACACGCAGCACACACACACACACACACGCACGCACGCGCATATGCACACGCACACTCACACAGTTTGTTTGTTAGATGCATATCTACCTGCCATGTACTGCATTCCAAGTGTTCCTTATGTAAATGTATGTCTACATGTTAAACGTTCTGCTTTGGCAATGCAATGATATTTGTCATGCTAATAAAGCACACTTGAACTTGAACTTGAACTTACACAGGTCAGGGTTAAGCTAACCAACACAGACAGATATACAGGCCAGCGTTAAGCTAACCAACACAGACAGGCAGACAGACAGCCCAGCGTTAGGCTAACCAACACAGACAGACAGACAGCCCAGCGTTAGGCTAACCAACACAGACAGACAGACAGCCCAGCGTTAGGCTAACCAACACAGACAGATATACAGCCCAGCGTTAGGCTAACCAACACAGACAGACAGACAGCCCAGCGTTAGGCTAACCAACACAGACAGACAGACAGCCCAGCGTTAGGCTAACCAACACAGACAGATATACAGCCCAGCGTTAGGCTAACCAACACAGACAGATATACAGCCCAGCGTTAGGCTAACCAACACAGACAGATATACAGCCCAGCGTTAGGCTAACCAACACAGACAGGCAGACAGGCAGGCCAGCGTTAGGCTAACCAACACAGGCTAACCAACATAGACAGATAGACAGGCAGAAGCAGTCAAACAGAGAGACACCAGCAAAGTATGTTAAGGTAACATAGTTGTAGTTAGCATTAATGCTCACCTAATTTCGAGATGCCGATTTCCTGCAGGTCTTCGATGCTAACGTCTTTGATGAACTCCATGTTGTCGTAGCCGTTCTGGACAAGAGTCTGATAGTGCTGACCCAGGCCAATCCCAGAGAGCCACTCCGCCAGGCTGGCCTATAGGAACACACCACCGTTGTCACTGACTAATCACAAACCTTATACTGATGACCTGGCAAGCACCAATCAATCATTCTTTAGTCAACCCTTGGGGGGATCACACCTTTGGCCAAAACGAACCCTTGGGGGCCGATGATGTTGGTGTTGAGGTACAGAGCCGGTTGCAGGAACACCTTCAGTTAAGATTTTCCCTTCAAACCTG
>NC_084994.1:147500-160000 GCF_963854185.1 Sardina pilchardus
ACCTTTTTAAAACAACCACAAGGTGGAGCCATAGGAACAACAGTTAGGCAAATGTGTTCGTAAAGTTGTCCCACATCAGTCTTTGCCTTTCAGAAGTAAAACAATCTTTTACATTGTGATCAGAGTTCTCACCTATTTTTCATGATCTCCCTGTAGACAAGGGGAGCCAGTAACCTTTCAAATGCAATTGGCTTGCAGAAAATATATTTTTAATTGGCATGCAATGAGGTGTCGACAACCTTTATATTTCCAGTGTTGTACACAAAACATTTCTATCTTACTTATTATTTAAGTTTAATTGTGTTATTTAAGCAGTTAACTACGATATATGAACTTAAGTATTACAAAAATAAAACACACTGAAGTAGTTTAGAAGTGACACTTTATTTGGTGCCTATTACAGCCGGAGCCGGCAAGATACTGTGTAAGGAACGAACAGGTCCCCCTGCTCCAATTGTTTTTCGACGGGACCTCCGACCTGAAAACAGATTTTCGTCTGAGCAGACCCACCACCATGAGGCTGATTGCGCTCTTGCGCCACAATGAGCAACGGTGTTCTGGCTGGGGCCTTGAACTGGAGGTCTTGGTCTTCCTGTTCTGGCTCGCCAGTGCCACCTCCTATAGAGTGGTGTCAAGGGTCTTTGCTATGCCACGCACAACAATTCACGACATAATCCACCGCGTCTCAGGGAACATCCTTAGGCTCAAGGAGCGAATAATCTCCCTCCCCCATGCCATGGACCTGGACACCATCGGCGATGGTTTTGCTCAGCTGGCACGTTCCCCAGCCTTTTCCAAGGTTGTGGGAGCCATTGATGGCTGCCAAGTCAGGATCAAGCCACCATCACAGAATCAGGCCTGCTATTTAAACAGGAAACTGTTTTTTTCAGTGCAGCTGCAGGCGGTGTGCAACAGCAAGGGGCTGTTCCTGGACATATGTGTTGGCTACCCAGGGTCAGTCCATGACGCCCGGGTGTACAGGAACAGCCCCATTTTTGCGGACAAACTGTACCCCCCACAGGGTTACCTTATCCTTGGGGACGGTGGGTATCCCTGCACGCCATCCTTGATAACACCCTACCGTGAACCAGTGGTGAGAGAAATTGACAGGCGGTTCAATCAGCATCACGCCAAGGCCCGTTCAATAATTGAACGGGCCTTCGGCATCTTGAAAACCCGCTGGAGGACCATCTTCTTAAAAGCCCTGGAGGTCAAGCCCACCTTTGCGCCAGTGGTCATTGCATGTTGTGCAATTTTGCACAACATTGCAATGGACCTGGAGGACTTGCCCTTGGAGGAGGTGGTGATGGTGAGGGACGACAATCAAGACCAGCCTCCCCAACAGCAGTTGGATCCCAGTGGGGAGGAAGTGAGGAGGCAACTGGCGGCTGCGGTGATGGGTCCCATCCAGGCTGTTGCTCCAGAGGGGCATGATTATGCCTGAATTAAAAATATATTTTTACCCCCAACGTTATTTTAGTGTATGAAACAGTGTTTTCAGAGTTTCTACTTTAAGCAAAGCAAGTCTACAGTGATAATACTGAAAATGTAATTGAAGATAATTTATTAATTAATTAAACACAAAATAAATAATAGTAAAATATAATTGAAAAATTGAAAAAATCACAAAATCACAACTTCTCCACCAATCTCTCCAGGATGCTGAGGAGCCTGCCCTCCCGCTCTTCATCCCTTCTGGCCCGCTCCTCTGCTCTCTCCGCATCCCTCTCCAGGAAGTCTAGGACAGGGTCCACCTTCCTCTTCCCTGCCCTCTTCCTCGGCGTTGCTTCTTCCTCTTCCTCTGCCTCTGCCTCTGCCTCTGCGCGTCTGGGCTCAGGGGAAGCCACTGCAGACACCTGAAAGTGGTCTCCTCCTGACGAAGTGATGAGGACTGGGGGGCTGATGGAGGGTTTGTCCCCCATCACTTCGTCCATCACTGTACCACTTCCAGGTGCCTGCAGTGGTTTCCCCTGACTCGGTGCTCACTCCCGTGGGGGGCTTTTTGAGCTCCTGTAACATTCAATGTGGTCACAGTTAGGGAATTGATTCTGTAACTTTTTTTTTTTTTTATCATACTACAAATACATTCATTACAAAACCATACAACACTGCCATTTGCCCATTGACAATAATTGAAAAAATATCATTTATGAATGTTGCGGTTGCCAAAGAGAAAGTGATCATCTCCTATATGGCTATTCTAAGCCATCAAATATGTCAACATAATAGTATACATTAGTATACATTACAGCAAATAGGCTACACATGTGCCGGAAAAGTGTTATGTTCGAGATATTCCATTTATTAAACTCTTCAACTTTCTGATCCAGCGAGAATAGCTGCATGGAAATAAGCGTACGCCTGTTTTAGGGCGTACGCATTTGTCATGAATTTGTCACAAAATATTGAAACAAACTGCTTACTTTGTAGGTTTTTTTGAGGTTCTCCCACTTTTTTCCTGCCCTGGCAGGGGAGACCACGGCATCCAGCCCCATCTCCTTCAGGATAACCCTTCAAAAACATTTTTACCATAATCTCACATGAATATCACTTGGTTAAAATTCTTGTCTTTTTTTGTGGGTTCAATTATGTATTTGATGTATCTATTTACAACAATTTACTCCCATCCATGCTGGGCAGTATTGCCCAACTAAGGACAGTATACAATACTTTAGGCAGGCTTGGGTTTAAATGCTTAAACAACTTACTCCCATCCATGCTGGGCAGCATTTCTCCTTCCCGAGAATAGCCTCTCCTTGCTCCTCCTCAAATTGATGAGGCGACTAACGTCCTCATCAGTCCCTGAGCAAACATACATCTTATTAATCAGAAAAGTTATGTACTTCAAATACATTTAAATGTAGGCTAGGTTGTTATTGCCTAATCGGTTCTATATTTGTTCACTTTGCTCTGAATTACCATTTGTTTCGGTGATTGTGCTACAAAACTATCAATCTCTGTAGCACTGGGGCATTGACGAGCCCCGGACGCTATGCCAGTAGGGCATGTTACAGTACGTGTGTTCATCATGGTGTTCATTCACTGATCCCGTCGTCATCTAACGTCGTCTTAATAATCAAATTAGGCTACTGACATCCGAGAAGCGTAGATGAAAAGGTTTACATTGGCGTTGTGTGTGGCCACGTTCTTTTCATGGTTAAGTTAAGGTTTGTAACGTTAGACATGAAACTTAAAAGCCCGTGGTCAAAATAGTTATTAAAATAATAAGTTGGTGACGACGTTTAAATAGCCTATAACTAACTTTAGCTTGTAGGATGATAACGTTGTTGTGACATTACAATTTTATATGAGGGGTTAACAAAGTATATTCAGCTAACGTTGACGTTATAGCCTAGCTTAACGCAAGTCAAACTGAGGTAATAACATAGCGTTAACTTTACCAAAACGTAATGTAGGCTAGCCTAAATCAATCCTAACGTTAATTAACATAATATTTCGATGACTACAGTCTGACTCAACTGGTTACACAAGCATTAATTAATTAACTTAACTTTATATTAGGCTAACCATCAACAACAAAACATCACTTACATTTGTAGAGCATACCGGCGTCCATGTTATCAGCTGGGCTGGCGATATCATCTGTATGTCAGCTGGAAGGCAGACGGCTCATTTGACTTTTCGCGGGAATCGGGATGGTCCGCAATGCATTGTGGTCTATGTTGATTCAGGTAGTGTACATCTTCTGTGCCCTACATTTAGGCATGTCGCGCGACGAATTTGTAGGGAACGAAAGTAGTGAACGGACATTTCAGTTAAATTTCGAACACCACTACAAAATGGCTGATTCACTATATAGTGCACTATATAGTGAACGAGTGAGCATTTCGAACACAGCTTATCTCATATCTGATGCTGAACAGCATGGTAGTGTTGACTATATCTGATGCTGAGCAGCATGGTAGTGTTGACTATCTCATATCTGATGCTGAGCAGCATGGTAGTGTTGACTATATCTGATGCTGAGCAGCATGGTAGTGTTGACTATATCTGATGCTGAGCAGCATGGTAGTGTTGACTATATCTGATGCTGAGCAGCATGGTAGTGTTGACTATATCTGATGCTGAGCAGCATGGTAGTGTTGACTATCTCATATCTGATGCTGAACAGCATGGTAGTGTTGACTATCTCATATCTGATGTTGAGCAGCAGGGTAGTGTTGACTATCTCATATCTGATGCTGAACAGCATGGTAGTGTTGACTATCTCATATCTGATGCTGAGCAGCATGGTAGTGTTGACTATATCTGATGCTGAACAGCATGGTAGTGTTGACTATCTCATATCTGATGCTGAACAGCATGGTAGTGTTGACTATATCTGATGCTGAGCAGCATGGTAGTGTTGACTATATCTGATGCTGAGCAGCATGGTAGTGTTGACTATATCATATCTGATGCTGAACAGCATGGTAGTGTTGACTATCTCATATCTGATGCTGAGCAGCATGGTAGTGTTGACTATATCTGATGCTGAACAGCATGGTAGTGTTGACTATATCTGATGCTGAACAGCATGGTAGTGTTGACTATCTCATATCTGATGCTGAGCAGCATGGTAGTGTTGACTATATCTGATGCTGAGCAGCACGGTAGTGTTGACTATATCTGATGCTGAGCAGCATGGTAGTGTTGACTATATCTGATGCTGAGCAGCATGGTAGTGTTGACTATATCTGATGCTGAGCAGCATGGTAGTGTTGACTATCTCATATCTGATGCTGAGCAGCAGGGTAGTGTTGACTATATCTGATGCTGAGCAGCATGGTAGTGTTGACTATCTCATATCTGATGCTGAGCAGCATGGTAGTGTTGACTATATCTGATGCTGAGCAGCATGGTAGTGTTGACTATATCTGATGCTGAACAGCATGGTAGTGTTGACTATCTCATATCTGATGCTGAACAGCATGGTAGTGTTGACTATATCTGATGCTGAGCAGCATGGTAGTGTTGACTATATCTGATGCTGAACAGCATGGTAGTGTTGACTATATCTGATGCTGAGCAGCATGGTAGTGTTGACTATATCTGATGCTGAGCAGCATGGTAGTGTTGACTATATCTGATGCTGAACAGCATGGTAGTGTTGTCTATATCTGATGCTGAACAGCATGGTAGTGTTGACTATATCTGATGCTGAGCAGCATGGTAGTGTTGACTATATCTGATGCTGAGCAGCATGGTAGTGTTGACTATATCTGATGCTGAGCAGCAGGGTAGTGTTGACTATCTCATATCTGATGCTGAGCAGCATGGTAGTGTTGACTATATCTGATGCTGAACAGCATGGTAGTGTTGACTATCTCATATCTGATGCTGAACAGCATGGTAGTGTTGACTATCTCATATCTGATGCTGAGCAGCATGGTAGTGTTGACTATATCTGATGCTGAGCAGCATGGTAGTGTTGACTATCTCATATCTGATGCTGAGCAGCATGGTAGTGTTGACTATATCTGATGCTGAACAGCATGGTAGTGTTGACTATATCTGATGCTGAGCAGCATGGTAGTGTTGACTATATCTGATGCTGAGCAGCATGGTAGTGTTGACTATCTCATATCTGATGCTGAGCAGCAGGGTAGTGTTGACTATCTCATATCTGATGCTGAGCAGCATGGTAGTGTTGACTATCTCATATCTGATGCTGAGCAGCATGGTAGTGTTGACTATCTCATATCTGATGCTGAACAGCATTGTAGTGTTGACTATATCTGATGCTGAACAGCATGGTAGTGTTGACTATATCTGATGCTGAGCAGCATGGTAGTGTTGACTATATCTGATGCTGAGCAGCATGGTAGTGTTGACTATCTCATATCTGATGCTGAGCAGCATGGTAGTGTTGACTATATCTGATGCTGAGCAGCATGGTAGTGTTGACTATCTCATATCTGATGCTGAGCAGCATGGTAGTGTTGACTATCTCATATCTGATGCTGAGCAGCATGGTAGTGTTGACTATATCTGATGCTGAGCAGCATGGTAGTGTTGACTATCTCATATCTGATGCTGAGCAGCATGGTAGTGTTGACTATCTCATATCTGATGCTGAGCAGCATGGTAGTGTTGACTATCTCATATCTGATGCTGAGCAGCATGGTAGTGTTGACTATATCTGATGCTGAGCAGCATGGTAGTGTTGACTATATCTGATGCTGAACAGCATGGTAGTGTTGACTATCTCATATCTGATGCTGTGCAGCATGGTAGTGTTGACTATATCTGATGCTGAGCAGCATGGTAGTGTTGACTATATCTGATGCTGAGCAGCATGGTAGTGTTGACTATCTCATATCTGATGCTGAGCAGCATGGTAGTGTTGACTATCTCATATCTGATGCTGAGCAGCATGGTAGTGTTGACTATATCTGATGCTGAACAGCATGGTAGTGTTGACTATCTCATATCTGATGCTGAGCAGCATGGTAGTGTTGACTATATCTGATGCTGAGCAGCATGGTAGTGTTGACTATCTCATATCTGATGCTGAGCAGCATGGTAGTGTTGACTATATCTGATGCTGAGCAGCATGGTAGTGTTGACTATATCTGATACTGAGCAGCATGGTAGTGTTGACTATATCTGATGCTGAGCAGCATGGTAGTGTTGACTATCTCATATCTGATGCTGAGCAGCATGGTAGTGTTGACTATATCTGATGCTGAGCAGCATGGTAGTGTTGACTATCTCATATCTGATGCTGAGCAGCATGGTAGTGTTGACTATCTCATATCTGATGCTGAACAGCATGGTAGTGTTGACTATATCTGATGCTGAGCAGCATGGTAGTGTTGACTATCTCATATCTGATGCTGAGCAGCATGGTAGTGTTGACTATCTCATATCTGATGCTGAGCAGCAGGGTAGTGTTGACTATCTCATATCTGATGCTGAGCAGCATGGTAGTGTTGACTATCTCATATCTGATGCTGAGCAGCATGGTAGTGTTGACTATCTCATATCTGATGCTGAACAGCATTGTAGTGTTGACTATATCTGATGCTGAACAGCATGGTAGTGTTGACTATATCTGATGCTGAGCAGCATGGTAGTGTTGACTATATCTGATGCTGAGCAGCATGGTAGTGTTGACTATCTCATATCTGATGCTGAGCAGCATGGTAGTGTTGACTATATCTGATGCTGAGCAGCATGGTAGTGTTGACTATCTCATATCTGATGCTGAGCAGCATGGTAGTGTTGACTATCTCATATCTGATGCTGAGCAGCATGGTAGTGTTGACTATATCTGATGCTGAGCAGCATGGTAGTGTTGACTATCTCATATCTGATGCTGAGCAGCATGGTAGTGTTGACTATCTCATATCTGATGCTGAGCAGCATGGTAGTGTTGACTATATCTGATGCTGAACAGCATGGTAGTGTTGACTATCTCATATCTGATGCTGTGCAGCATGGTAGTGTTGACTATATCTGATGCTGAGCAGCATGGTAGTGTTGACTATATCTGATGCTGAGCAGCATGGTAGTGTTGACTATATCTGATGCTGAGCAGCATGGTAGTGTTGACTATCTCATATCTGATGCTGAGCAGCATGGTAGTGTTGACTATCTCATATCTGATGCTGAACAGCATGGTAGTGTTGACTATCTCATATCTGATGCTGTGCAGCATGGTAGTGTTGACTATATCTGATGCTGAGCAGCATGGTAGTGTTGACTATATCTGATGCTGAGCAGCATGGTAGTGTTGACTATCTCATATCTGATGCTGAGCAGCATGGTAGTGTTGACTATCTCATATCTGATGCTGAGCAGCATGGTAGTGTTGACTATATCTGATGCTGAACAGCATGGTACTGTTGACTATCTCATATCTGATGCTGAGCAGCATGGTAGTGTTGACTATATCTGATGCTGAGCAGCATGGTAGTGTTGACTATCTCATATCTGATGCTGAGCAGCATGGTAGTGTTGACTATATCTGATGCTGAGCAGCATGGTAGTGTTGACTATATCTGATACTGAGCAGCATGGTAGTGTTGACTATATCTGATGCTGAGCAGCATGGTAGTGTTGACTATCTCATATCTGATGCTGAGCAGCATGGTAGTGTTGACTATATCTGATGCTGAGCAGCATGGTAGTGTTGACTATCTCATATCTGATGCTGAGCAGCATGGTAGTGTTGACTATCTCATATCTGATGCTGAACAGCATGGTAGTGTTGACTATATCTGATGCTGAGCAGCATGGTAGTGTTGACTATATCTGATGCTGAGCAGCATGGTAGTGTTGACTATCTCATATCTGATGCTGAGCAGCATGGTAGTGTTGACTATCTCATATCTGATGCTGAGCAGCATGGTAGTGTTGACTATATCTGATGCTGAACAGCATGGTAGTGTTGACTATCTCATATCTGATGCTGTGCAGCATGGTAGTGTTGACTATATCTGATGCTGAACAGCATGGTAGTGTTGACTATCTCATATCTGATGCTGTGCAGCATGGTAGTGTTGACTATCTCATATCTGATGCTGTGCAGCATGGTAGTGTTGACTATATCTGATGCTGAGCAGCATGGTAGTGTTGACTATATCTGATGCTGAGCAGCATGGTAGTGTTGACTATATCTGATGCTGAGCAGCATGGTAGTGTTGACTATCTCATATCTGATGCTGAGCAGCATGGTAGTGTTGACTATCTCATATCTGATGCTGAACAGCATGGTAGTGTTGACTATCTCATATCTGATGCTGTGCAGCATGGTAGTGTTGACTATATCTGATGCTGAGCAGCATGGTAGTGTTGACTATCTCATATCTGATGCTGAACAGCATGGTAGTGTTGACTATATCTGATGCTGAGCAGCATGGTAGTGTTGACTATCTCATATCTGATGCTGAGCAGCATGGTAGTGTTGACTATATCTGATGCTGTGCAGCATGGTAGTGTTGACTATATCTGATGCTGAGCAGCATGGTAGTGTTGACTATATCTGATGCTGAGCAGCATGGTAGTGTTGACTATATCTGATGCTGAGCAGCATGGTAGTGTTGACTATCTCATATCTGATGCTGAACAGCATGGTAGTGTTGACTATATCTGATGCTGAACAGCATGGTAGTGTTGACTATCTCATATCTGATGCTGAGCAGCATGGTAGTGTTGACTATATCTGATGCTGAACAGAATGGTAGTGTTGACTATATCTGATGCTGAGCAGCATGGTAGTGTTGACTATCTCATATCTGATGCTGAGCAGCATGGTAGTGTTGACTATCTCATATCTGATGCTGAACAGCATGGTAGTGTTGACTATCTCATATCTGATGCTGAGCAGCATGGTAGTGTTGACTATATCTGATGCTGTGCAGCATGGTAGTGTTGACTATCTCATATCTGATGCTGAGCAGCATGGTAGTGTTGACTATATCATATCTGATGCTGAGCAGCATGGTAGTGTTGACTATCTCATATCTGATGCTGAGCAGCATGGTAGTGTTGACTATCTCATATCTGATGCTGAACAGCATGGTAGTGTTGACTATATCTGATGCTGAGCAGCATGGTAGTGTTGACTATATCTGATGCTGAACAGCATGGTAGTGTTGACTATATCTGATGCTGAGCAGCATGGTAGTGTTGACTATATCTGATGCTGAGCAGCATGGTAGTGTTGACTATCTCATATCTGATGCTGAGCAGCATGGTAGTGTTGACTATCTCATATCTGATGCTGAACAGCATGGTAGTGTTGACTATATCTGATGCTGAGCAGCATGGTAGTGTTGACTATATCATATCTGATGCTGAGCAGCATGGTAGTGTTGACTATCTCATATCTGATGCTGAGCAGCATGGTAGTGTTGACTATATCTGATGCTGAACAGCATGGTAGTGTTGACTATATCATATCTGATGCTGAGCAGCATGGTAGTGTTGACTATATCTGATGCTGAGCAGCATGGTAGTGTTGACTATATCTGATGCTGAGCAGCATGGTAGTGTTGACTATATCTGATGCTGAGCAGCATGGTAGTGTTGACTATATCTGATGCTGAGCAGCATGGTAGTGTTGACTATCTCATATCTGATACTGAACAGCATGGTAGTGTTGACTATCTCATATCTGATGCAGAGCAGCATGGTAGTGTTGATTATCTCATATCTGATGCTGTGCAGCATGGTAGTGTTGACTATATCTGATGCTGAACAGCATGGTAGTGTTGACTATATCTGATGCTGAGCAGCATGGTAGTGTTGACTATATCTGATGCTGAGCAGCATGGTAGTGTTGATTATCTCATATCTGATGCTGAACAGCATGGTAGTGTTGACTATATCTGATGCTGAGCAGCATGGTAGTGTTGACTATCTCATATCTGATGCTGAGCAGCATGGTAGTGTTGACTATATCTGATGCTGAGCAGCATGGTAGTGTTGACTATCTCATATCTGATGCTGAACAGCATGGTAGTGTTGACTATATCTGATGCTGAACAGCATGGTAGTGTTGACTATATCTGATGCTGAACAGCATGGTAGTGTTGACTATCTCATATCTGATGCTGAGCAGCATGGTAGTGTTGACTATCTCATATCTGATGCTGAACAGCATGGTAGTGTTGACTATATCTGATGCTGAACAGCATGGTAGTGTTGACTATCTCTGATGCTGTGCAGCATGGTAGTGTTGACTATCTCATATCTGATGCTGAACAGCATGGTAGTGTTGACTATCTCATATCTGATGCTGAGCAGCATGGTAGTGTTGACTATATCTGATGCTGAACAGCATGGTAGTGTTGACTATCTCATATCTGATGCTGAACAGCATGGTAGTGTTGACTATATCTGATGCTGAGCAGCATGGTAGTGTTGACTATCTCATATCTGATGCTGAGCAGCATGGTAGTGTTGACTATCTCATATCTGATGCTGAACAGCATGGTAGTGTTGACTATATCTGATGCTGAGCAGCATGGTAGTGTTGACTATATCTGATGCTGAGCAGCATGGTAGTGTTGACTATCTCATATCTGATGCTGAACAGCATGGTAGTGTTGACTATATCTGATGCTGAGCAGCATGGTAGTGTTGACTATATCTGATGCTGAACAGCATGGTAGTGTTGACTATCTCATATCTGATGCTGAACAGCATGGTAGTGTTGACTATCTCATATCTGATGCTGAACAGCATGGTAGTGTTGACTATCTCATATCTGATGCTGAGCAGCATGGTAGTGTTGACTATATCTGATGCTGAGCAGCATGGTAGTGTTGACTATCTCATATCTGATGCTGAACAGCATGGTAGTGTTGACTATATCTGATGCTGAGCAGCATGGTAGTGTTGACTATATCTGATGCTGTGCAGCATGGTAGTGTTGACTATCTCATATCTGATGCTGAACAGCATGGTAGTGTTGACTATCTCATATCTGATGCTGAGCAGCATGGTAGTGTTGACTATATCTGATGCTGAGCAGCATGGTAGTGTTGACTATCTCATATCTGATGCTGAGCAGCATGGTAGTGTTGACTATATCTGATGCTGAGCAGCATGGTAGTGTTGACTATATCTGATGCTGAACAGCATGGTAGTGTTGACTATCTCATATCTGATGCTGAACAGCATGGTAGTGTTGACTATCTCATATCTGATGCTGAACAGTATGGTAGTGTTGACTATCTCATATCTGATGCTGAACAGCATGGTAGTGTTGACTATATCTGATGCTGAGCAGCATGGTAGTGTTGACTATATCTGATGCTGAACAGCATGGTAGTGTTGACTATCTCATATCTGATGCTGAACAGCATGGTAGTGTTGACTATATCTGATGCTGAACAGCATGGTAGTGTTGACTATATCTGATGCTGTGCAGCATGGTAGTGTTGACTATATCTGATGCTGAACAGCATGGTAGTGTTGACTATATCTGATGCTGAACAGCATGGTAGTGTTGACTATATCTGATGCTGTGCAGCATGGTAGTGTTGACTATATCTGATGCTGAACAGCATGGTAGTGTTGACTATATCTGATGCTGTGCAGCATGGTAGTGTTGACTATATCTGATGCTGAGCAGCATGGTAGTGTTGACTATATCTGATGCTGAGCAGCATGGTAGTGTTGACTATCTCATATCTGATGCTGTGCAGCATGGTAGTGTTGACTATATCTGATGCTGAGCAGCATGGTAGTGTTGACTATCTCATATCTGATGCTGAGCAGCATGGTAGTGTTGACTATATCATATCTGATGCTGAACAGCATGGTAGTGTTGACTATATCTGATGCTGAACAGCATGGTAGTGTTGACTATATCTGATGCTGAGCAGCATGGTAGTGTTGACTATATCTGATGCTGAGCAGCATGGTAGTGTTGACTATATCTGATGCTGAGCAGCATGGTAGTGTTGACTATCTCATATCTGATGCTGAGCAGCATGGTAGTGTTGACTATCTCATATCTGATGCTGAACAGCATGGTAGTGTTG
>NC_084994.1:170000-172500 GCF_963854185.1 Sardina pilchardus
GATACTGTTGGGCTGAGGGACCTAAGCAAAAGAACACCAAAACAACCACAAAACAACAACACCAAAACAACAACAAAACAACAACACCAAGACAACAACAAAACAACAACAAAGTAACACAAAGAAGAACAACAGAAGAAAGAAAAAGGAGGGATTCACAACATCACTGACAGGCCAATCAACAAATGAAATCAAAATACCAATTAACCAATTATACAACGTCCAATAAAACTTAACATGCTGGGGCCGGTTTCACTAAAGTAGTTTAGACTGGTCTATGGGTTAAGATAAGTCTGAAGTTTCTTTATAGACCAGTCTAATGTAAGTAAGCCAGTTTCACAAAAGTTAAGACTATCTCATTTTAGACTTAAAAAACTAGACACCTCACCCCCAGGCTAACATGGGTCTAAAGTGCTATATCACCATGGTAACAACAGAAAAGGTGCTAAATTACGTTAGCTTATCCATTTGAAATAAGCAGGCTAGCATGGCTAGCTAATGTAGGGTCCTATGATAGTGAACAGCGTCTGCTTTAAACTGACTTGCTAGATTAAGGCAACAATGTATGTTCCAGCCGACGACTAAAATGTAAACAACCTCAAATGTGTCATGCACACATTAAAAGAGCATGCAGACTGGTAAGTTGCACGGTGAAAGTAACTTAGCTTCCTAGCCAGCTAACGTTACGCTGCCTCGATAGGTGAAGTGGGATAGAACATGGGTAGGACAAGACGGGAGCAAAATATTTATCTGTTACGTTAGCCAGCAACGAAAACCACACTGGCCACTACTAGTCCTACTTAGGATAGTTGGTGTCTTAACTGCTTTGCACAACACTATTATTTAGACGTCTATGCTAAGTCTGACTATACCCTTAGTCTAAGTTATAGTCACAGTCTATCTTAGTGAAACCGGCCCCTGGTCGAGCAGTCAGACCAAAACAAATGAAACTTAAGTGAAAAAAATCAGTCATGCAACTGATATTCCTCTATGATCATCATTACAAACACACACACACCTTTCACACCATACATTGGCTCTGTGTATTTAAAGACATTGTTGTGCTGCAGGCCCGCTACTGAGCTTCAGGGGGCCAATGTTGCACTACTGTTCATATAAAAAGTGACCCAAAAACAACATGTGAATCATCTTAAATCTGCTAGGGTCATCTTAAATCATCTAGTAGCCTGTGTATTTCACAATGATACGGGATGGGAAGCATATTAAGCTATTATATTATATTAATTTCGTGGAACATATACAAAACCTTAAATATCTAGACTCTAATCATAGCCTAATGTTACACATTAAACAAAACCATGAGGCATTTTGTAAATGACCAGAAGTGAAGATAGCTAGCACATTTTGGCCCAACCACGACCAATTCTGAACTTGAATGGAGATATCACATTATGTATGTGTCTTAGATAAGAGTTCCAAAATAATACTCACTATTCTTGATACATTCATCTGCCAGTCTAACTCCTGTCTAATCTCTGTTCGCTGATCACTTTATGTGCATCACCGCAGGCTATGCAGAAAAGCAGACTATGCAGACTTTATGTGCGTCACTGCAGACTATGCAGAAAAGCTCTTGCGGTGCACTTTGCACAAACTGCTAACTAGAATTTTGTTGACTTCGTATAGGGCGCCAAATATCTACATTGACAACTGTCAACTATTTGCAAACATGTCACATGCATTGTGATTTCATATCATCTAGGGCTTAGAGCTACATCAAGTCCAACTGCTAGGGAACCTAGCCTCAGTTGCTGACATTATCTTAAACCAGCTGTATCCCAAACGACAGGCTGGTCACACCAGCATGTCTAGCTGGTGGCCTAACCAGCTACACCAGCAAAGACCAGCAATAGCTGGAAGAAAACCAGCAAAGCCCAGCTAAAACCAGCTAAAACCAGCTACCAGCTACCAGCCTAAGCTGGTTTCTTGTTGTTTTTTTCAGCAGGGAGTTTTCTTTTCTTTTCTTTCGTTTTTCAGTGCCAGATCCATATTGCCTCTTACTTCCTATTATGAATCACCATTCGAATTCAGCTTGAATAAAGACGGGTATTATTATTATGGTCAACTTCAGGCAGAAGGATGCGCCAATTTGAAAACACAAGAACTTCAAGGGCTGTACCATTTCAGGGAAGCAGGGGGATTCTTTTTACATATTAGGTAAAAACATCTAATTTTCCTGAATTGAGTGATAGAGTACACAATTAAGAAAGAACAACAATGGGCCTGTTCATACATTATTTGTATATCTTCGCATAAATATAAATCATAGTATATAAATCGCATTTTTAAACCACTAACATTGCTCAAAACAGCGCCAAAACTCATCAGTAGCTTGCTCTAGGTGTCTACACATAAAACGAAGCACCAATCAGTCTGTAAACTTTGGAATAGTCAGTATACACGTAGAATCAATTCGAGACCGCAACCCCATCTGAACCACAGAAATGTCTCGCGAGATCTCACACGAGAGGTCGTGGAC
>NC_084994.1:177500-180000 GCF_963854185.1 Sardina pilchardus
AGTGGGTACGTAGTCACATTATCACTAGTGGGTAGCCTACGTAATCACATTATCACTAGTGGGTAGCCTACGTAATCACATTATCACTAGTGGGTAGCCTACGTTGTCACATTATCACTAGTGGGTAGCCTACGTAATCACATTATCACTAGTGGGTAGCCTACGTTGTCACATTATCACTAGTGGGTAGCCTACGTAATCACATTATCACTAGTGGGTAGCCTGTAGCCTACGTAATCACATTATCACTAGTGGGTAGCCTACGTAATCACATTATCACTAGTGGGTAGCCTACGTAATCACATTATCACTAGTGGGTACATAATCACATTATCACTAGTGGGTAGCCTACGTAATCACATTATCACTAGTGGGTACATAATCACATTATCACTAGTGGGTAGCCTACGTAATCACATTATCACTAGTGGGTAGCCTGTAGCCTACGTAATCACATTATCACTAGTGGGTAAATTACGTAATCACATTATCACTAGTGGGTAAATTACGTAATCACATTATCACTAGTGGGTAGCCTACGTAATCACATTATCACTAGTGGGTACGTAATCACATTATCACTAGTGGGTAGCCTACGTTGTCACATTATCACTAGTGGGTAGCCTACGTAATCACATTATCACTAGTGGGTAGCCTACGTAATCACATTATCACTAGTGGGTAGCCTACGTAATCACATTATCACTAGTGGGTACGTAATCACATTATCACTAGTGGGTACGTAATCACATTATCACTAGTGGGTACGTAATCACATTATCACTAGTGGGTAGCCTACGTAGTCACATTATCACTAGTGGGTAGCCTACGTAATCACATTATCACTAGTGGGTACGTAATCACATTATCACTAGTGGGTAGCCTACGTTGTCACATTATCACTAGTGGGTAGCCTGTAGCCGACGTAATCACATTATCACTAGTGGGTAGCCTGTAGCCGACGTAATCACATTATCACTAGTGGGTAGCCTACGTAATCACATTATCACTAGTGGGTAGCCTACGTAATCACATTATCACTAGTGGGTAGCCTACGTAATCACATTATCACTAGTGGGTAGCCTACGTAGTCACATTATCACTAGTGGGTAGCCTGTAGCCTACGTAGTCACATTATCACTAGTGGGTACGTAATCACATTATCACTAGTGGGTAGCCTGTAGCCTACGTAATCACATTATCACTAGTGGGTAGCCTACGTAATCACATTATCACTAGTGGGTAGCCTACGTAATCACATTATCACTAGTGGGTAGCCACACACACACACACACACACACACAGGTGGGTAGCCTACGTAATCACATTATCACTAGTGGGTACGTAGTCACATTATCACTAGTGGGTACGTAATCACATTATCACTAGTGGGTAGCCTACGTAATCACATTATCACTAGTGGGTAGCCTGTAGCCTACGTAGTCACATTATCACTAGTGGGTAGCCTACGTAATCACATTATCACTAGTGAGTAGCCTACGTAATCACATTATCACTAGAGGGTAGCCTACGTAATCACATTATCACTAGTGGGTAGCCTACGTTGTCACATTATCACTAGTGGGTATGTAATCACATTATCACTAGTGGGTAGCCTACGTAATCACATTATCACTAGTGGGTAGCCTACGTAATCACATTATCACTAGTGGGTAGCCACACACACACACACACACACACAGGTGGGTAGCCTACGTAATCACATTATCACTAGTGGGTACGTAGTCACATTATCACTAGTGGGTACGTAATCACATTATCACTAGTGGGTAGCCTACGTAATCACATTATCACTAGTGGGTACGTAGTCACATTATCACTAGTGGGTACGTAATCACATTATCACTAGTGGGTAGCCTACGTAATCACATTATCACTAGTGGGTAGCCTGTAGCCTACGTAGTCACATTATCACTAGTGGGTAGCCTATGTAATCACATTATCACTAGTGGGTAGCCTACGTAATCACATTATCACTAGTGGGTAGCCTGTAGCCTACGTAATCACATTATCACTAGTGGGTAGCCTACGTAATCACATTATCACTAGTGGGTAGCCTACGTAATCAAATTATCACTAGTGGGTACGTAATCACATTATCACTAGTGGGTACGTAATCACATTATCACTAGTGGGTAGCCTGTAGCCTACGTAGTCACATTATCACTAGTGGGTAGCCTACGTAATCACATCATCACTAGTGGGTAGCCTACGTAATCACATTATCACTAGTGGGTACGTAATCACATTATCACTAGTGGGTAGCCTACGTAATCACATTATCACTAGTGGGTACGTAATCACATTATCACTAGTGGGTACGTAATCACATTATCACTAGTGGGTAGCCTGTAGCCTACGTAGTCACATTATCACTAGTGGGTAGCCTACGTAATCACATCATCACTAGTGGGTAGCCTACGTAATCACATTATCACTAGTGGGTACGTAATCACATTATCACTAGTGGGTAGCCTAC
>NC_084994.1:195000-197500 GCF_963854185.1 Sardina pilchardus
CTCTGTGTAGGCCAGTCAAGCTACCTACAGGACCTACAGGACCAACAGGACCAACAGGACCTACAGGACCAACAGGACCAAGCCCAGCTCAGATACCTACAGGACCTACAGGACCTACAGGACCTACAGGACCAACAGGACCAACAGGACCAAGCCCAGCTCAGATACCTACAGGACCTACAGGACCAACAGGACCAACAGGACCTACAGGACCAACAGGACCTACAGGACCTACAGGACCAACAGGACCAACAGGACCAACAGGACCAACAGGACCAACAGGACCAACAGGACCAACAGGACCAACAGGACCTACAGGACCAACAGGACCAACAGGACCAAGCCCAGCTCAGATACCTACAGGACCTACAGGACCTACAGGACCAACAGGACCAACAGGACCAACAGGACCAAGCCCAGCTCAGATACCTACAGGACCTACAGGACCTACAGGACCAACAGGACCTACAGGACCAACAGGACCTACAGGACCAACAGGACCAACAGGACCAACAGGACCAACAGGACCAACAGGACCTACAGGACCAACAGGACCAACAGGACCAACAGGACCAAGCCCAGCTCAGATACCTACAGGACCTACAGGACCTACAGGACCAACAGGACCAACAGGACCAAGCCCAGCTCAGATACCTACAGGACCTACAGGACCTACAGGACCAACAGGACCAACAGGACCAACAGGACCAACAGGACCAACAGGACCAACAGGACCAACAGGACCAAGCCCAGCTCAGATACCTACAGGACCTACAGGACCTACAGGACCAACAGGACCAACAGGACCTACAGGACCAACAGGACCTACAGGACCAACAGGACCAAGCCCAGCTCAGATACCTACAGGACCTACAGGACCAACAGGACCAAGCCCAGCTCAGATACCTACAGGACCAACAGGACCTACAGGACCAACAGGACCTACAGGACCTACAGGACCTACAGGACCAACAGGACCAACAGGACCAACAGGACCAACAGGACCTACAGGACCAACAGGACCAACAGGACCAACAGGACCAAGCCCAGCTCAGATACCTACAGGACCTACAGGACCAACAGGACCAACAGGACCAACAGGACCAACAGGACCTACAGGACCAAGCCCAGCTCAGATACCTACAGGACCTACAGGACCTACAGGACCAACAGGACCTACAGGACCTACAGGACCTACAGGACCAACAGGACCTACAGGACCAACAGGACCAACAGGACCAACAGGACCTACAGGACCTACAGGACCTACAGGACCAACATGACCAACAGGACCTACAGGACCAACAGGACCAACAGGACCAACAGGACCTACAGGACCTACAGGACCTACAGGACCAACATGACCAACAGGACCAACAGGACCTACAGGACCAAGCCCAGCTCAGATACCTACAGGACCTACAGGACCTACAGGACCAACAGGACCTACAGGACCTACAGGACCTACAGGACCAACAGGACCTACAGGACCAACAGGACCAACAGGACCAACAGGACCTACAGGACCTACAGGACCTACAGGACCAACATGACCAACAGGACCAACAGGACCAAGCCCAGCTCAGATACCTACAGGACCTACAGGACCTACAGGACCAACAGGACCAAGCCCAGCTCAGATACCTACAGGACCTACAGGACCAACAGGACCTACAGGACCTACAGGACCAACAGGACCAAGCCCAGCTCAGATACCTACAGGACCAAGCCCAGCTCAGATACCTACAGGACCAACAGGACCAAGCCCAGCTCAGATACCTACAGGACCTACAGGACCAAGCCCAGCTCAGATACCTAAAAAATAAAATCTCGATATTTTTAGTCCATTTCACAATATACAATATATATATATCGATATTTTTACATTTTCTCAAAAGAACTTCAAGAATTCTCACTTTTACCCAGTGATGTTTTAAATCATGTCAGTATGATGCAGCAGGCTAGGATAAATCATACCAGTCCAAACCCTGGAAATTATATCCACATTAAAACATTCTTATTGGTTTCTATTTTAAATTTGTATGTAAAAGCAGGGGTGAAGGTACTTTTGAATCTTGCCAGTAGCCTTCTATGAATGTTTCTCACAGGGAAACGTGTGCATGCAAAAATGTCAACACACCCATGGTACACCAATTGGTTTATTTTAGCCTATTTGCAGAGCATGGCCTGTAATTTGGCTTTATCATTCTCTTTTCTTCTTTCCCTGCCTTCTTTGAAAGGCCCCTCTGCCTATACACTCTTGTTATGGTTATGGTTATGGTTATTTAGCAGACGCCTTTGTCCAAAGCGAACTTCGTTAACTCACTTCTCTTTTTGCATGGCTTCATGGCTTTAGTTGACTTTCCAAATAAATCAAGCTGCTTTTAATGTCTCTGATATATTGTCTCCATATGAATGATGATGTCTACTACATCTGATAGAACGATGGTGCGTGCTTCCTTAATAAGTCGTTCGGTTGTTCGTTGATAAATAAGAAGTT
>NC_084994.1:200000-205000 GCF_963854185.1 Sardina pilchardus
GCGCCAAGACTTTACACACATAGCCTAGCGCCACAACCTTACATGCATAGCCTAATGCCACAACCTTACACGCATAGCCTAGCACCACAACCTTACACGCATAGCCTAGCGCCGCAACCTTACACGCATAGCCTAGCACCACAACCTTACACGCATAGCCTAGCACCACAACCTTACATGCATAGCCTAGTGCTACATTCACACATACACAACCTAACACGCATAGCCTGGCACCACAACCTTACACGCATAGCCTAGCACCACAACCTTACACGCATAGCCTAGCACCACAACCTTACATGCATAGCCTAGTGCTACATTCACACATACACAACCTTACACACATAGCCTAGCGCCACAACCTTACACGCATAGCCTAGCACCACAACCTTACATGCATAGCCTAGTGCTACATTCACACATACACAACCTAACACGCATAGCCTGGCACCACAACCTTACACGCATAGCCTAGCACCACAACCTTACACGCATAGCCTAGCACCACAACCTTACATGCATAGCCTAGTGCTACATTCACACATACACAACCTTACACACATAGCCTAGCGCCACAAGCTTACATGCATAGCCTAGCACCACAACCTTACACGCATAGCCTAGCACCACAACCTTACATGCATAGCCTAGCGCCACAACCTTACATGCATAGCCTAGCACCACAAGCTTACATGAATAGCCTAGCGCCACAACCTTACACGCATAGCCTAGCGCTACAAGCTTACACGCATAGCCTAGCACCACAACCTTACAGGCATAGCCTAGCGCTACATTCACACATACACAACCTTACACGCATAGCCTAGCGCCACAACCTTACACACATAGCCTAGCACCACAACCTTACATGCATAGCCTAGCGCCACAACCTTACACGCATAGCCTAGCACCACAACCTTACATGCATAGCCTAGCACCACAACCTTACATGCATAGCCTAGCACCACAACCTTACATGCATACACGCATAGCCTAGCACCACAACCTTACACGCATAGCCTAGCACCACAACCTTACACGCATAGCCTAGCGCCACAACTTTACACATATAGCCTAGCGCCACAACCTTACACGCATAGCCTAGCACCACAACCTTACACGCATAGCCTAGCACCACAACCTTACACGCATAGCCTAGCACCACAACCTTACACGCATAGAGAGCCGAAGTCCCGCCCTTCTACTTCCGGTCTATGGGACCTATTTCACGATTTTTTATGCATGGGAGTCAATGGAGAGATAACAATTATTTTTTGGTCCCGTTCGAGTTGGACCGTGCATTTCACATATGATGTGTGGGAATTTAAAAGACAATTTTTCACATTAATAAAGTTCTGTTTTTCGTTAGACTTTAAAAGTTATGTAAGTTTTGTGCGAATCCGTTCAGTGGACTACATCTGTCGTCTCAAGCGATGCACGTCACCAACTAGCAAATGAGAGGCTGGCTAGTTAGCCAGCTATTATGCTAGTTAACGGTTACATCTTGCTGCCAGCTAAGTCACTTAACAGTAGTGTTTGTACAGTCTATGAATGAAATACAACTTATCTGATGTGTTTAATCCTCTGACTCATGATATTTTCATCGGCGAGGGGGAAGCTCAAATAAGACCTGTTGCTGGCGCCCGTGACTGTGAATTGGTCTAACGTCACTAACGCGACTGATGTGTTTGTAGTCGTTGGAAACACGATCTTTCACAATGTTGTAATTCACTAGTTACAACATACTTTTCAAATGTCTTTACATGAAAAATTGTCATTAAAATTGACAAACATCATATGGGTAATTCAAGGCACAAGACAATCGGGACCAGAAAATAATTTATATTTCTCCATTGACTGCCATTAAAAAAAAATCCAAGGATAGGTCCCATGGAGGCAAACGGAAGGGGCGGGACTTCGGCTCTCTATAGCCTAGCACCACAATCTTACACGCATAGCCTAGCGCCACAACTTTACACACATAGCTTATAGCCACAACCTTACATGCATAGCCTAGCACCACAACCTTACACGCATAGCCTAGCCACAACCTTACATGCATAGCCTTGCACCACAACCTTACACGCATAGCCTTGCACCACAACCTTACATGCATAGCCTAACGTTACATTCACACATACACAACCTTACATGCATAGCCTAGCGCCACAACCTTACACACATAGCCTAGCACCACAACCTTACATGCATAGCCTAGCACCACAACCTTACATGCATAGCCTAGCGCCACAACCTTACACACATAGCCTAGCACCACAACCTTACATGCATAGCCTAGCACCACAACCTTACATGCATAGCCTTGCACCACAACCTTACATGCATAGCCTAACGTTACATTCACACATACACAACCTTACATGCATAGCCTAGCGCCATAACCTTACACACATAGCCTAGCACCACAACCTTACATGCATAGCCTAGCGCCACAACCTTACACGCATAGCCTAGCACCACAACCTTACACGCATAGCCTAGCACCACAACCTTACATGCATAGCCTAGCACCACAACCTTACACGCATAGCCTAGCCACAACCTTACATGCATAGCCTAGCACCACAACCTTACACACATAGCCTAGCGCCACAACCTTACATGCATAGCCTAGCGCTACATTCACACATACACAGCCTTACACGCATAGCCTAGCACTACATTCACACATACACAGGTATTTTGATAAACTAATATTTCCTTCAAAAATAGCATTGTGCACACTTGTCAGTATCCAGAAAAGTTTTTGTTGACATTAACCCGTGTATGTGCCGTCAAGAACATGCCAAACCTGCAGGTAGTGTAACAGGAAGATCGAGCCCACGTTAGCAATCAGAATCCCGAAAAGAGCAACAACATCGACAAATCACTTCCACTGTTTCATTTCAACTGTTTATGCAAATGCAAAAAAAAAACGTTGGCACCAGCATTTTGCAACTGCTACTCTGAATGCATCCATGATCACCATAGCAACTCTGAATGCATCCATGATCACCATAGCTACTCTGAATGCATCCATGATCACCATAGCAACTCTGAATGCATCCATGATCACCATAGCAACTCTGAATGCATCCATGATCACCATAGCAACTCTGAATGCATCCATGATCACCATAGCTAATCTGAATGCATCCATGATCACCATAGCAACTCTGAATGCATCCATGATCACCATAGCAAATCTGAATGCATCCATGATCACCATAGCAACTCTGAATGCATCCATGATCACCATAGCAACTCTGAATGCATCCATGATCACCATAGCTAATCTGAATGCATCCATGATCACCATAGCCAAATGAAAATGTAAACATTGGTCGCACTTTTTGCACTGATGCCAGTACTGCCACATACTGTGACATTGGCTGCCTAGAAGGCGCGTAGATTGCCATTGGCTGCCTATGTAACCTGCGTTGTGTGGAACCACCGCGGTCCAGCCCTGCACACGCCACGACTCGAACCCGCGAGACAGCAGCACCTCGGATCGGGAGTCGAGCGCGCTAACAATCCAGCTAAAAGCCCAGGCTACTAGCTTTCATGCCAGCAGCGCTCTTGAAGCGTCGGGGAGTGAGGTTTACTAATGTTCTACAGCATAGCTAACCAGCTAGCACCCGTTACACCTAGAAGGCGCGTAGATTGCCATTGGCTGCCTGGAAGGCGCGTAGATTGCCTAAAACTCTGTTCTGCTTCGTTTTTCTCAGTTCACATTTCATACACAATACGAGAGTTTTGAGAAAGAATCGTATTCAGAGGTAAAATGATATGTGATTTAGTGAATGTGTGTGTGTGTGATATGTGATTTAGTGAATGTGTGAGTGTGTATGATATGTGATTTAGTGAATGTGTGAGTGTGTGTGATATGGGATTTAGTGAATGTGTGGGCGTGTGTGTGATATGTGATTTAGTAGGGGTGCAACGGATCATCATTGATCCGTGATCCGTTCGGATCAGTATCTTCGGTTCGGCACACACATGATCCGCGGATTGATTTATAATAATTATTAATAATAATGTCCGTGTGTTCTTTTGAAGTAACATGCGTGTCCACAAGGCATGCTTCTAGTCCCTCCCTGCTCTGCTCCCCTAGCCTGCCTGCGCGTCTTTTCTGCTCTCACACACGTTATTAGCGGTCATGCCATAACCAGCAATACATGGCTGCTAGTTTAAGTGCTGATGTGGCTGCATAGCATTAGCAGCAACACAATAATAGCCTAATATCAAGTTCGTTTGTGCACACTTACATCTCAAGTTTGTTGCGCACCTACCTATGCTATGATATTTAGGTAATTTAGGCTTAGCCTACTGTTGGGTTCAATGTCAGCAATAAGCTACGCAACATTGGCTAACTTGTACATCTGGAGATAGCTTGTGCTCACTAAAATCATAAAGGAGCATTGCAAGACACTCATCTCTTTTATGATCCCAGAAAGATTTTCTTCGACTTGTTAGTTTTATTAACATGTATTTTATCTAATGAAATATCCTTGTCATCATGCACTATATCCAACTTATTTTCTCAAGAATAAAACCGTGAGACTGAAGCCTAATTACCCTCACGTATTTCTTAAAGCGACAGGGACTCAATTACACACACCTTCTATATGCGCACTCCTCCACACCACATTAAAGATAGTTAATCAGTAGGCCTACACAAATGACTAAACATTTGTAGCCAGTAGTAATTATGCAGATTGCGTGTGGAGGGTCAAGCAGAATCTTGGATGGCCACTGGTGTGAATGATCACACAATATTCAATATAAGGTGATTAAACACCAAATCAACTAAAATTGTAAAAAAGCATCGAAAAAGTCATTCTTGACTTAGTATCGGTATCGAAACAATAATTTTGGTATCATGACAACACTAGCCTACTTTAAACACATGCTGAAAGTGCTTGAGCCACGTTACAACATCCCGCCAAAGACAAAACTATGTTTATTTGTCTTGTCTTGTCTTTTTTTTTTTTTTTTGC
>NC_084994.1:210000-217500 GCF_963854185.1 Sardina pilchardus
ATTTCGTCAAGTGTGTGTGTGTGTGTGTGTGTGTGTGTGTGTGTGTGTGTGTGTGTGTGTGTGTGTGTGTGTGTGTGTGAGCGTGTGTGTGTCTAAAATCAAAGAGATGTCTGCCCTGAAGTATAAGAGCTGTAAGAGTCATTTCATAGGAACACCACCGACACTGAATAGTATGTTTGTATGTTTAAGGAGAAAAAAAACCTACTGAATTTACCCTTTATTCCCTTGTCAAGGAATCCCTCACCGTAACACCTTAAAATATAAAGAAGATGTACTTAAATTGCCCTAAATTGCAATTATTTCAATTTCAATTTAATTTCACTTATAGAGCGCTAAAAACATAACACTTGTCTCATGGTGCTTTACAAAGTGTTCAGCATTCAGAGAGAGCCCATGAGTAAACAACTCTCTAGAAATGGACATACACAGAAGAAACCTCGGGCAGAATAGAATATGGTGTTTAAAGCAGCAGTATGCAGAATAGAAGATGGTGTTTAAAGGTATAGTATGCAGAATAGAAGATGGTGTTTAAAGGTACAGTATGCAGAATAGAAGATGGTGTTTAAAGGTACAGTATGCAGAACAGAATATGGTGTTTAAAGCAGCAGTATGCAGAATAGAAGATGGTGTTCAAAGGTACAGTATGCAGAATAGAAGATGGTGATTAAAGGTACAGTATGCAGAATAGAAGATGGTGATTAAAGGTACAGTATGCAGAATAGAAGATGGTGTTTAAAGCTGAAGTATGCAGAATAGAAGATGGTGTTTAAAGGTACAGTATGCAGAAGATGGTGATTAAAGTTGCAGTATGCAGAATAGAAGATGGTCTTTAAAGGTACAGTATGCAGAATAGAATATGGTGGTGATTAAAGGTACAGTATGCAGAATAGAAGATGGTGGTGATTAAAGGTACAGTATCCTCCTGAGACCCGGCCATTCACTTTTGTCCTCTGTAGGGGACATCAGTCTAAGTCTTATCAATGAAATACCATTCATGCCAACTATTTCAATCCTTTTGTACTCTCAAGAGGACATCCTGGGCTTTCTGGTGATACCACAATTATGTGGGTTGGGTTAACAGATTTCACAAATTTTATTTTCAAAATGGCGGCTATTGAGTTTTTTTCATTTCATGGCAGCACTTCATTTCACTGACCATTTTTGGTCATTATTATGTGTTTTATTGCACACAGTCAATTTTTGTCATAAAAATGACAGTCTCAACTTGAATTCAGAGAGATTTCAGAAAGATCCAGCAATTTTAACGCCTTCAAAACATAACTTTTGTTCAATGTCCCCTGTAGTGGACATCGGGACTTAGTACCCCCTGCTTTTAACCAATTTTTAAGTTTTATAAGGCAGAGGGTTGAGTGAGACAACAAGGTCTTTTCTACTTATTTCTAATAAATAAAAGGAGATACAGGATTAAAGGGGATCCCTTAAGGTACAGTGCAGCCCCAGAAGCAGTGTGTAAGCTAGAGCTTTAAGGTTTATTAAGAAATAAGTACATCGTAGGTGAATTTGCCTCAATGTACATTGCCCAATTTGTAAAAAGGTGTATTTTGGGCAACTGATTACTCCATTTACCTGTAAAAGTGCTTTCACATTTACAATTTATCTATCAAGCATCCCTTTAGTGTACCTCTGCCATCCTAGGATGCCCTGAACACTAGTGTTTCATTCATCTCTTGGGTCTTTGGCACAGGGGTCAGAGGTCAAATAATGAGAGTCCCTATCATGGTGTATACTCTCTGATGCCCTCACAGCAAGCCATTGCACTTCTTCAACACATGTTCATTAAAGGGAGGGTGTAGTAACCCCTCCAAACCTAAAACCTAGCTCTACAGTGTGCCATGTATGCAGATTGGCTGCAACACTGATGAGCCAGGCTCATTATTATGGCTGTCTGAATGCTTATTCAGCCATTATGGCAACACTTCATTATAGTAGCCATCTCTGGAAGCTATGTTAAAAACACTTGAGGGGGAGCAAAGCCTTTCTTGACCACCTATTTGCCTGTAATATCTCACATACCCTAACACTCCATTGACTTTAATGCAATACTATTACTACACATTCATAATTCCCATAGGGTTAGGACATTTGGATAGTCCCGATGTCCTCTGCAAAGGACATCTGATAACACAGCAACTAAGAACATTTTTGGAATTTTTTTTGCTGCAGCATGTTTCTTTAGACCAAAATACTTCAATCATCTAAAAAAAATCTAAAAATTAAAACTTTTATTTTCCTGGGTCTCAGGAGGGTATGCAGAAGATGGTGTTTAAAGTTGCAGTATGCAGAATAGAAGATGGTGTTTAAAGCTGCAGTATGCAGAATAGAAGATGGTGTTTAAAGTTACAGTATGCAGAATAGAATATGGTGGTGATTAAAGGTACAGTATGCAGAATAGAAGATGGTGTTTAACACTAGAAGCGCCAAGCGCCGGTCATTTGACCGCTGACGCGTATTCCTAGAAGCGCCGTGTGGGTTTGACCTAGATATACCTAGACCTGCCGGGCTGCGGTCATTTGACCGCAGCGATTACAAAAAAAAAAAAATCTTTTCACTCGATTAAATTCCAGGACCCTACGTTCACGACTTTTCCTAAATATGCGTGTTTTGTCACCCAGAATTTTTACATGATCGAAAGCACACCGGTACAAGCTAGTTTAGAGCTATTTTGCGCTCATTATGTGACAACACTATGTTGTCTCGCGTTCGGCCATGTTTGTCCAGGCTGCTATTCTCTTTTGTCACAGCAGATGTCGCAAGGGTTTCCTGACAGTCGGGCATGAGAATAATATTTTACCATAAAACATATAGTTTATATATGTGCAATATGTATTATATGTGATTTATTTTAATAACTATTTTTAATTTACATGGCATAGTCTATGGAGGCGATTTACTGTGGTAAAATGGGAGTTTGTTTTGAAAATGTTGCGACGTTCTATTAGGCAGGCAGGCCTACATGTGTAAAACATAATATTTTCAGCTGAAATTCGTCCGTCGTAGCCTATTTATGTACGTAGGGCGCGTGCCTACGTACATTCATAGTTGTATATCTTATCTTGTATTTGTATGGAGTGAGATAGCTGTCAATATATATTCGTGTCATAGATTTGATGCAGGTTCGTATTTGTCTGTAGTCGTGCATAAAATAAATATTTGTGAGTTCTCAAATGAGTCCAGTCGTGCATAAAATATATTGTGTGTATTTTATCCATCAGAATACGAATGGGAAAAAAAACGAATTCAAAAATTGCAAGTAGGCTACGAAATCAAACTTTACAGGTAGGCTTTCATTTCTGAGTACGACTTCGCACAAATGACTGAACTGTCAAAATACGTCATCGCCACACAACCACTCTCATTGTCGTTGGTGGATGTAAAGAGAAACACCAGCACGGCCCTCTTTTATAGCCTACTCCAGATTTTGCTGAGAGCAAAACTGAGACATTACTTGTTTGCTAGACTCACTGAGTTACGTCGCAATATGATTAGAACGGCAAGTGGCGCAGCGGTACCTTCCCTGATTGCGACGCAGAAGACCCGTGTTCACATCCTGGCAGGGACGTAATGTTATAGATCATTGACTGAATTCACTGACCGATTTTGAACGTCGACGAAGAATTATTTGTTGTTAATGTTTTTTAATAACTCTCTGAAATTTGTTTACCATTAACGAAAAATAATTTCGCCAGCCAATAATTTTCTAAGACAAATTGAGCCGCCATCTGACAAACTTTGGCTAAGCCAGTTAGACTTTTTGCATCTAAAAATAATTATATCAGAGACACACGCGAAAAATAAACGCGAGCCTATAAACGATTCCCACTGGATACACCATATCAGTATTGTGCTCGTTGCTACGATAGGCTACACAGGACTCAGTTGCATGTTCTGTAGACATGAAGTGGCAACTAAAGCCATCATCAGCCATGAAAACTTCAGCCAGCCGTTATTCTCAAAGCAAATGGCTTCGGGGTCTATAGGCTACATAACACACATTGCAAACATAGCCTATTTGAAACCGATCATTCCCCCTCCCCCATACACGTCTAACCAGTTCATGGAGGGGGGTGGGGGTCGTTTTGCTACGTGTGGACATCATCTTAGGCTACAGACATCACTGTGGCATTGGCAAATGCTTCCCCACCCCCACTGCATGGCTGTAGGCCGGCTGTTTGTTGTTTACATGCAACTCGTGGAAGAATGCGCAATCATGTTTCATCGTAGGCTTTATGCGCGTTTTAGAATGTTCGAATTCGCCAGCGTGCGTGTAGGCCTAGTTGTGTGAATAGAAAAGAATAGAATATACTTTATTGATGCCTTGCTAAAAAGTACTTCTGCCATAGCCTACACAGGTCGGGGATCAAACCAGCAACTCTCGGGCGTAAGGGCTGAAGCTCTAACCAGTGGGCTACGGCTTTGTCCCTTCATGACGTTAATCTGTGTCTCAATCCATAATCACGAATTCACATAGAAGTTATCTTAAATTGTAGAAACAATAGGGCCGACCTATAGCTGTTTTTCAGCAGACATCGAAACATAGCCTACACATTCGCAAAACGGAGAATATATTTTTCACTCATCATTTTTAATTAGCCTAGGCTACTTCTCGCGCCTATGCCTGCTCAGCATTTCTGCTCTCTCTATCTCCCTCCCTCCGAGGTAGCTAGACCCTAGATGCTTCTCCCTAAATGAATGAACATTGTCTTAGAAAGTAGCCGCGGTAGCCTGTAAAATGCGGCATGAAATCCTGGCTACTGTGTAATTGAAACCAGACTAGGTTAGGCTCTTTGTTCGGTTCGGTCATTTTCGGCGGCGCGAACATAGCTACCTATTAAATGAATAGAAGTGTATTTGGGGAGTGAATTAGAACTAGCCACCCATTCATTTTAGAGCTTAGATTATCTGCCCAAACCCGAACTGCGGGTTACGGATCTCGAGATCCAACAACACCGGTGTTGGGTCGACATTTTATCCTTCCCCTCCCGTCGGGTCAGGCTCCTAATCACAGAACGCGTATGCCTCCGTTTTAAAATAGCCTAGATTTCTAAGTAGGCTAGCAAAATGTAAAAACGAAATATTAAAAATGAAATACTATGAAAAAGTTGACAGTCAAGTTTGCTCAAGGTTTGTTCAAGAACTCCTCCAGAGTTTTTTCCTCAAACAACACAAATCAACACAAATAAATGAACAGATAACTCAAACGTGCTGTAGGCCTACAGTATGTCATAATGAAACAACCACAGACAACACAGTCTGACAAATGTATTCAAACGATTTGATTCGTGCACGAAGCGCCATCTAGCTGTCATTATGTGTAAGTAACAGCCTCCCAGTCTAAGGACTCAGCGGTCTTTTGACCGCCTCGCCGCGCTTTAAGTAGTTCACAACAGCACGGCGCTTCTAGTAGGTCGTCAAAGCGGTCAAATGGCCGGGGCGCGGCGCTTCTAGGTATAAGTGGGTCAGAGGGGCGCGGCGCTTCTAGTGTTAAAGGTACAGTATGCAGAATAGAAGATGGTGTTTGTTTGCAATACTAAGTACATCTGAATGCCTATTCATGCCGCCTGTATAACACAATGACATTGAAATTACATAAATACTTAAAGGTAGGGTATGGAATTAGCTTTGTTGGCCATTTTTGCAAAATCACTTGAAATCCTATTCCTAACCCACTTATAGCCACTAAGTTGGAAGCACTGAAATGGAAATTAAACACGTCAATCATCTGCGGAACGGGCAGGGCTCGAAAAACTCCAGCCAATAGAATTCCTCACCCCATACCATCATTTCACAGCTCGTTCGTCAATCTTACGTCTTACTCCTCTTCCTCCTCCCCCTCCCCACCGCGCGCGACCCTTTCGAAAGCTGGTGACCGCGAGTCAGTGCTGAAACGAAACCAACTGCCTGCTGCTGCACGTCCATGTTCCCCTCTTGTTGTATGTGTCACTTCATTTCTATACAAACTAACTAAGGCAGCGGATACCTACGGAAACTCAATCACCCACGCAATAAATAAGCTATGTGGCAAAAATTACATTTTACCGTGACACGAAGAGTGCTGTAAACATGAAATCGAAACTTAACAGCTTGGAGCTACGGTGGAATAGGCGAACCAACGGGCCAGCACTAAACTCGGATATTTCAGGAGATAATCGCCCTGGTAAGAACAAACCAGATTCTGTTCAAATATACACACCTATGGCTACTGAACCATATGTACTACAACCCTTTGGAGGTGAATAAAGAATGTAATTGGGGAAGTTGATGTGAGTGATTGTATGGAGACTAGAGCTCATAGTGCTGTAGACGCCAGGCTGGCATTTCATTTAGCCTGGCTCGCTCTCGCGCTGCGCATTTGAATTGTCGCTCGTGCATGGAGGGCGGGACTTGAGGTTGTATATGTTCAAACTCTGCCGTCCGTTTTGCTAATTCCGTACCCAACCTTTAATATAAACTAAATTAAATATTTAATTAACTTAATGTAATCAATTCATGATGAGTTATTTGGGACGAGAAGATCTTTATCATAATAAATAATTCATTGTAATTTACCTCCGCCAAGGAGGTTATGTTTTCATTGGGAACCGTCTGTCTGTCAGTCAGTTTGTTAGCAAGATAATTCTAAAAGTAATGGATGGATTTCGATGACATTTTCAGGGAAGGTCTGAAATTACCCAATGAAGAAACGATTAATTTATTTTGGGAGTGATCCCCGGTGTAATGGCATGGTATGGCCATGTAGTGGCGCTCTGAATAGTTTAGGTTGAAATGTATGGCAGCCAAGGAAGAAGTAGGCTTAGCTAATACTGTTTTTCTCAATTGTTTACACACAATTTCTGGTACTTGAGACACAATTCCAATAATATGTAGCTCATGCACCAACCTCCTGAACCGATTCTGCTGAACTATAAGCACAATTTCTGCTTTACACTCAAATTGCTGTTCTAAAACACACTGTTTTCAAAACACTACACACAATTCTCTGCATTTAACACAATTTTCATGAAGTAAATGTCTTGTTCTCTCAAGGAACACACTGCCATTCAAATTCTAAAGCTAACTGCCCTACCATGCACACTGACTCATCACATGGGCAAACACCTGTCACACAGTTTTACAATTATCAATCACAGCTTCAGTATACAGTAGTAGTACAGGCAGAGGCAGAGCCAGAGGAGTGAGAGTAAGAGGAGGAGGATGGGGAGGCCAAGGACCGTAATCTCTGATGAGACCCGAGCCACTAGAACATTGCAGTGCTGCGTATCAATGCAGTACAGTACCGTACAGTACAAGCTCAATGAGCACAGTAGTACAGTATTGCCTGTGGGCTGTTCTGTAGGACTGTAAAAATAAAGTATGTTTCAAGTATTTGGGGAAAGTATTCCTACTTTGTATTCCTACACAGTTTACAGTATTTTACTGTTTGGCAGCTGAAGGATTACCAACACAAGGGCTTCTGTCTCCTGAACAGGAAACTGAAATCAT
>NC_084994.1:232500-235000 GCF_963854185.1 Sardina pilchardus
TACAACACACACATGTCCTTACAATACACACATGTCCTTACAATACACAATACACACATGTCCTTACAATACACACGTCCTTACAACACACCCATGTCCTTACAACACACACACATGTTCTTACAATACACAACACACACATGTCCTTACAATACACAATACACACATGTCCTTACAATACACAATACACACATGTCCTTACAAAACACAATACACACATGTCCTTACAATACACAATACACACATGTCCTCACAATACACAATACACACATGTCCTTACAATACACAACACACACATGTCCTTACAACACACACATGTCCTTACAATACACACATGTCCTTACAATACACAATACACACATGTCCTTACAATACACACATGTCCTTACAATGCACACGTCCTTACAACACACCCATGTCCTTACAACACACACACATGTTCTTACAATACACAACACACACATGTCCTTACAATACACAATACACACATGTCCTTACAATACACAATACACACATGTCCTTACAAAACACAATACACACATGTCCTTACAATACACAATACACACATGTCCTCACAATACACAATACACACATGTCCTTACAATACACAACACACACATGTCCTTACAACACACACATGTCCTTACAATACACACATGTCCTTACAATACACAATACACACATGTCCTTACAATACACACGTCCTTACAACACACCCATGTCCTTACAACACACACACATGTTCTTACAATACACAACTCACACATGGCCTTACAATACACATATGTCCTTAAAATACACACATGTCCTTACAACACACACATGTCCTTACAATACACACATGTCCTTACAATACACAATACACACATGTCCTTACAACACACACATGTCCTTACAATACACACATGTCCTTACAATACACAATACACACATGTCCTTACAATACACACGTCCTTACAACACACCCATGTCCTTACAACACACACACATGTTCTTACAATACACAACACACACATGTCCTTACAATACACAATACACACGTCCTTACAATACACAATACACACATGTCCTTACAAAACACAATACACACATGTCCTTACAATACACAATACACACATGTCCTCACAATACACAATACACACATGTCCTTACAATACACAACACACACATGTCCTTACAACACACACATGTCCTTACAATACACACATGTCTTTACAATACACAATACACACATATCCTTACAATACACATGTCCTTACAACACACCCATGTCCTTACAACACACACACATGTTCTTACAATACACAACTCACACATGTCCTTACAATACACAACACACACATGTCCTTACAATACACAATACACACGTCCTTACAATAAACAATACACACATGTCCTTACAATGTCCTCGTAAATTGTTGAAGTAAGTTGTTAAAATTAATTGTTGAAGTAAATCTTTAAAAGTAAATTAGTAAAGTAAATTGTGAAAGTGCATTATTAACGTAAATCATTAAAAGTAAATTGTTAAAGTAAATCGTGAAAGTAAATCATTAAAATAAAAAACGGCTAGAAACTAGCTCATGCCGGTCTTAGCTGGTTTTAGCTGGTTTTAGCTGGGTTTCTTCCAGCTTGTGTTGGTCATACTGGCGTAGCTGGTTAGGCCACCAGGTGGACATGCTGGCATTCCATCTGAGGAAGCTGGTCGTGCTGGTGTGACGAGCCTGTTGTTTGGGATATAGCTGGTGTAAGATGGTCATGCTGGTGACCAGCCTGCCAAGCCTGACATTGTTGGTGTAAGATGGTCATGCTGGTTTGCTTGAGTGACCGACATAAGTTAGCATGGCCAGTAAAACCAGCAATGCAGATTAAACATAGACATGTGAACATGAAACAACACAGAATGATCATAAATTAGCATGGCCAGTTAAATCAGCAATGCAGATTAAACATGTGAACATGACACAACACAGAATGATAATTTGAATGTCTGTGCACACTCTCACACTTGTGGCTGCATCGTCGATTCTTTTACCTTTGAGTTTGAAATTCGAGATTGAGATGTAATTTTGATTCTTTTACCTTTGAGTTTGAAATTCGAGATTGAGATGTAATTTTGATTCTTTTACCTTTGAGTTTGAAATTCGAGATTGAGATGTAATTTTGATTCTTTTACCTTTGAGTTTGAAATTCGAGATTGAGATGTAATTTTGATTCTTTTACCTTTGAGTTTGAAATTCGAGATTGAGATTAATTAATGAATTAATTTTCATCGATCTCCCTCCCCATTCCCCTGCCCCTCCTCAAGGCCACGTATGTCCTGTTGGCTCTCGCCTGGGTGTTCGTCCCAGTGTATGTTTCCTCTGGGGTGAGTACACACACACACACTCTCGCCTGGGTGTTCGTCCCAGTGTATGTTTCCTCTGGGGTGAGTACACACACACACACTCTTGCCTGGGTGTTCGTCCCAGTGTATGTTTCCTCTGGGGTGAGTACACACACA
>NC_084994.1:240000-242500 GCF_963854185.1 Sardina pilchardus
TGTGTGTGTGTGTGTGTGTGTGTGTGTGTGTGTGTGTCGTGCTGTTCTGAATCGCGTGTTCAGACTCTGGTGCTGTACATCTAGCACAAAGTGACCACATGACAGCATGTTCTTACAAAATCATTTATCAGTTTTTAAGCCTTTTTACATCAACAGTTTTTCCCTCATACACAGATACCCAAGCATGCACACACACAACACTGTTTTTAAATAACCTACACACACACACACACACACACACACACCACACTGTTTTTAAATAACAGTTTACACAGCCCAACCTCCATAACTGAGATGTCATTTCCAGAACACCAACACATGACCATAAAGGTCATTTGTCATTTGCAAAGCCCCATAGTATTAATGTGATGGAGATGTCATTTGCAGAACACCACAGAATTACTACAGCATGTTAAAGCTATATTACCATCACCAACTGAGAAACCGGTGAATTCTGTTAGAAATACGAAATCCTCCACAAATAAAGCCTTCAAGCGAAGACACCACACACACACACACCTCAAGCTGATACACACTACACGTAAACTCACTTCATGGTACAGCATATCTACACCACCACCACCACTTAGCGCTTTGGACAAAGGCGTCTGCTAAATAGCAATAACCATACCAATAATCATAGCGTGTAATCCTTCAGCAGGATCGCTGCAGTCTGTTAGCATGTAATCATTTAGCATGCTAGCAGTAGTCTCTATAGTTACATTTAGCACGCAATCCATTAGCATGCTAGCAGCAGTCCCTGTAGTTCAGGTTAGCATGTAATCTTTCAGCTCGCTAACTGCATCCTCCCTAGCTGATATTAGCATTTAATCCCTTAGCGCTTTAACTGCTGTCTCTGCAGGTTAGCATGTAATCTTTCAGCTCGCTAACTGCATCCTCCCTAGCTGATATTAGCATTTAATCCCTTAGCGCTTTAACTGCTGTCTCTGCAGGTTAGCATGTAATCTTTCAGCTCGCTAACTGCGTCCTCCCTAGCTGATATTAGCATTTAATCCCTTAGCGCTTTAAAGGGATAATCCGGAGTGAAATGCACTTTAGATCAATTTTCCTGACTATTGGGGGTACATACGTTGAGTTGACACCAAAATCATATCATTCGGATGTATTTTGAGAAAGCTCGAGTTCACCGTTTTTAGCCAAAACTCGTTAGCCTGGAAGTGACCGGGGCATGTCCTTTCGCCGCTACAAAACGGTATTTTTATACCTCTTCTACTGTTCCAAACAACACTACACTTACGTGGTAGTGAGTAGAGGGTCCCTAAAGCCAAACCGAAGTATCCCCACGTCTTTATGTGGTCGGATAGAGAATCCAGAATTAATTTAATCGAGTCCGTACCTTTCCGGAAATGTTGGTAAAGTGTTGTTAAAGCGTTGCCAGCTGCAGCAGCAACATTTCCGGAAAGGTACGGACTCGATTAAATTCATTCTGGATTCTCTATCCGACCACATAAAGACGTGGGGATACTTCGGTTTGGCTTTAGGGACCCTCTACTCACTACCCTCTCTCGCTTTGTGCATGGTCTATTATGTCCTTAAAACACCCCTGAACGTTAGTGCAAAAAAAACTATTTCAGCTCACCGAGTGGTTACTGGTCTTCAACGATCTTCTATAGCAAGTTTAGCAGCGAAATACAGCTTCTGTCATCTTTTATCAGGGATTTACGAAATCCCGGAAGTACTTTTTCAGATACCTCACAACCGTGTGTGTCTAATATAACACAACAGAATTTGAATTTCACTGCGAAATGAATTTCACTGCATTTTTCCGTGAAATGAGTTCACGATATGAAACTGTAGAATGTGTACTGTCGAATTATGCGAAAACGTGAAATTCAACATTTTAAACCGGAAGCTTGTTTATTGTGAATTTTCTCAAAATAGTATCATGCGACAAGCGACTGATTTCGCTGTGCAGGGTCACATATAAGAAAATCACCACAAAATCACCACTTTTTTACATTACATTTAGCGGCCACTGTTTTTGTTTTTGTGTGTGTAACCTAAAGGCCTGAGTGGATCTGTAGGATCACAGAGACCATGCTGAAAATAAGTACTTTTGCATGTCATCCTTTGGATTTGACTTTTTGTCTTTGGGGATCAATAAAGTATCTATCTATCTATCTATCTAATACCTTGGGGATCAATAAAGTATCTATCTATCTGTCTATCTATCTGTCTTTGGGGATCAATAAAGTATCTATCTATCTATCTATCTATCTGTCTTAATCCAGAAACCAATCAATCAATCAAGAGTTGTGCAAAAGCCACCTGTATCTTGTTTGTTATCGCGTCCGCTTTTCCGATCTGGGACTAAAGCCTTGTATTTGCATTACTGTGGGCTTAGTGTAAAATGGTCTAAAATGACAAAATCATAAAAAATAAAAAAAAAACTATCTGGACCAGTATCTCGTGAAGCAGACACAGTTATTGTGACAGGCCTGCCGATGTTCATGATCCTTTGGTTAACTAGCCAGTCGGA
>NC_084994.1:247500-258726 GCF_963854185.1 Sardina pilchardus
ACCAGAGGCATCTTATCCACATGTTATCACTAGTGCTGCAGTATCACATGATCACCACCAGAGGCATCTTATCCACATGTTATCACTAGTGCTGCAGTATCACCACATCACCACCAGAGGCATCTTATCCACATGTTATCACTAGTGCTGCAGTAACACATGATCACCACCAGAGGCATCTTATCCACATGTTATCACTAGTGCTGCAGTATCACATGATCACCACCAGAGGCATCTTATCCACATGTTATCACTAGTGCTGCAGTAACACATGATCACCACCAGAGGCATCTTATCCACATGTTATCACTAGTGCTGCAGTATCACATGATCACCACCAGAGGCATCTTATCCACATGTTATCACTAGTGCTGCAGTATCACATGATCACCACCAGAGGCATCTTATCCACATGTTATCACTAGTGCTGCAGTATCACATGATCACCACCAGAGGCATCTTATCCACATGTTATCACTAGTGCTGCAGTATCACCACATCACCACCAGAGGCATCTTATCCACATGTTATCACTAGTGCTGCAGTAACACATGATCACCACCAGAGGCATCTTATCCACATGTTATCACTAGTGCTGCAGTATCACATGATCACCACCAGAGGCATCTTATCCACATGTTATCACTAGTGCTGCAGTATCACCACATCACCACCAGAGGCATCTTATCCACATGTTATCACTAGTGCTGCAGTATCACCACATCACCACCAGAGGCATCTTATCCACATGTTATCACTAGTGCTGCAGTATCACCACATCACCACCAGAGGCATCTTATCCACATGTTATCACTAGTGCTGCAGTAACACATGATCACCACCAGAGGCATCTTATCCACATGTTATCACTAGTGCTGCAGTATCACCACATCACCACCAGAGGCATCTTATCCACATGTTATCACTAGTGCTGCAGTATCACATGATCACCACCAGAGGCATCTTATCCACATGTTATCACTAGTGCTGCAGTATCACCACATCACCACCAGAGGCATCTTATCCACATGTTATCACTAGTGCTGCAGTATCACCACATCACCACCAGAGGCATCTTATCCACATGTTATCACTAGTGCTGCAGTATCACCACATCACCACCAGAGGCATCTTATCCACATGTTATCACTAGTGCTGCAGTATCACCACATCACCACCAGAGGCATCTTATCCACATGTTATCACTAGTGCTGCAGTATCACATGATCACCACCAGAGGCATCTTATCCACATGTTATCACTAGTGCTGCAGTATCACCACATCACCACCAGAGGCATCTTATCCACATGTTATCACTAGTGCTGCAGTATCACATGATCACCACCAGAGGCATCTTATCCACATGTTATCACTAGTGCTGCAGTATCACATGATCACCACCAGAGGCATCTTATCCACATGTTATCACTAGTGCTGCAGTATCACATGATCACCACCAGAGGCATCTTATCCACATGTTATCACTAGTGCTGCAGTATCACATGATCACCACCAGAGGCATCTTATCCACATGTTATCACTAGTGCTGCAGTATCACCACATCACCACCAGAGGCATCTTATCCACATGTTATCACTAGTGCTGCAGTATCACCACATCACCACCAGAGGCATCTTATCCACATGTTATCACTAGTGCTGCAGTATCACATGATCACCACCAGAGGCATCTTATCCACATGTTATCACTAGTGCTGCAGTATCACCACATCACCACCAGAGGCATCTTATCCACATGTTATCACTAGTGCTGCAGTATCACCACATCACCACCAGAGGCATCTTATCCACATGTTATCACTAGTGCTGCAGTATCACCACATCACCACCAGAGGCATCTTATCCACATGTTATCACTAGTGCTGCAGTAACACATGATCACCACCAGAGGCATCTTATCCACATGTTATCACTAGTGCTGCAGTAACACATGATCACCACCAGAGGCATCTTATCCACATGTTATCACTAGTGCTGCAGTATCACATGATCACCACCAGAGGCATCTTATCCACATGTTATCACTAGTGCTGCAGTATCACATGATCACCACCAGAGGCATCTTATCCACATGTTATCACTAGTGCTGCAGTAACACATGATCACCACCAGAGGCATCTTATCCACATGTTATCACTAGTGCTGCAGTATCACATGATCACCACCAGAGGCATCTTATCCACATGTTATCACTAGTGCTGCAGTATCACCACATCACCACCAGAGGCATCTTATCCACATGTTATCACTAGTGCTGCAGTATCACATGATCACCACCAGAGGCATCTTATCCACATGTTATCACTAGTGCTGCAGTATCACCACATCACCACCAGAGGCATCTTATCCACATGTTATCACTAGTGCTGCAGTAACACATGATCACCACCAGAGGCATCTTATCCACATGTTATCACTAGTGCTGCAGTAACACATGATCACCACCAGAGGCATCTTATCCACATGTTATCACTAGTGCTGCAGTATCACATGATCACCACCAGAGGCATCTTATCCACATGTTATCACTAGTGCTGCAGTATCACCACATCACCACCAGAGGCATCTTATCCACATGTTATCACTAGTGCTGCAGTAACACATGATCACCACCAGAGGCATCTTATCCACATGTTATCACTAGTGCTGCAGTAACACCACATCACCACCAGAGGCATCTTATCCACATGTTATCACTAGTGCTGCAGTAACACATGATCACCACCAGAGGCATCTTATCCACATGTTATCACTAGTGCTGCAGTATCACATGATCACCACCAGAGGCATCTTATCCACATGTTATCACTAGTGCTGCAGTATCACCACATCACCACCAGAGGCATCTTATCCACATGTTATCACTAGTGCTGCAGTATCACATGATCACCACCAGAGGCATCTTATCCACATGTTATCACTAGTGCTGCAGTATCACCACATCACCACCAGAGGCATCTTATCCACATGTTATCACTAGTGCTGCAGTAACACATGATCACCACCAGAGGCATCTTATCCACATGTTATCACTAGTGCTGCAGTAACACATGATCACCACCAGAGGCATCTTATCCACATGTTATCACTAGTGCTGCAGTATCACATGATCACCACCAGAGGCATCTTATCCACATGTTATCACTAGTGCTGCAGTAACACATGATCACCACCAGAGGCATCTTATCCACATGTTATCACTAGTGCTGCAGTAACACATGATCACCACCAGAGGCATCTTATCCACATGTTATCACTAGTGCTGCAGTAACACATGATCACCACCAGAGGCATCTTATCCACATGTTATCACTAGTGCTGCAGTAACACATGATCACCACCAGAGGCATCTTATCCACATGTTATCACTAGTGCTGCAGTATCACATGATCACCACCAGAGGCATCTTATCCACATGTTATCACTAGTGCTGCAGTATCACCACATCACCACCAGAGGCATCTTATCCACATGTTATCACTAGTGCTGCAGTATCACATGATCACCACCAGAGGCATCTTATCCACATGTTATCACTAGTGCTGCAGTATCACATGATCACCACCAGAGGCATCTTATCCACATGTTATCACTAGTGCTGCAGTATCACCACATCACCACCAGAGGCATCTTATCCACATGTTATCACTAGTGCTGCAGTATCACATGATCACCACCAGAGGCATCTTATCCACATGTTATCACTAGTGCTGCAGTATCACCACATCACCACCAGAGGCATCTTATCCACATGTTATCACTAGTGCTGCAGTATCACATGATCACCACCAGAGGCATCTTATCCACATGTTATCACTAGTGCTGCAGTATCACATGATCACCACCAGAGGCATCTTATCCACATGTTATCACTAGTGCTGCAGTATCACATGATCACCACCAGAGGCATCTTATCCACATGTTATCACTAGTGCTGCAGTATCACATGATCACCACCAGAGGCATCTTATCCACATGTTATCACTAGTGCTGCAGTATCACATGATCACCACCAGAGGCATCTTATCCACATGTTATCACTAGTGCTGCAGTATCACATGATCACCACCAGAGGCATCTTATCCACATGTTATCACTAGTGCTGCAGTATCACATGATCACCACCAGAGGCATCTTATCCACATGTTATCACTAGTGCTGCAGTATCACCACATCACCACCAGAGGCATCTTATCCACATGTTATCACTAGTGCTGCAGTAACACATGATCACCACCAGAGGCATCTTATCCACATGTTATCACTAGTGCTGCAGTATCCACATGATCACCACCAGAGGCATCTTATCCACATGTTATCACTAGTGCTGCAGTATCACATGATCACCACCAGAGGCATCTTATCCACATGTTATCACTAGTGCTGCAGTATCACCACATCACCACCAGAGGCATCTTATCCACATGTTATCACTAGTGCTGCAGTATCACATGATCACCACCAGAGGCATCTTATCCACATGTTATCACTAGTGCTGCAGTATCACATGATCACCACCAGAGGCATCTTATCCACATGTTATCACTAGTGCTGCAGTAACACATGATCACCACCAGAGGCATCTTATCCACATGTTATCACTAGTGCTGCAGTAACACATGATCACCACCAGAGGCATCTTATCCACATGTTATCACTAGTGCTGCAGTAACACATGATCACCACCAGAGGCATCTTATCCACATGTTATCACTAGTGCTGCAGTAACACATGATCACCACCAGAGGCATCTTATCCACATGTTATCACTAGTGCTGCAGTATCACCACATCACCACCAGAGGCATCTTATCCACATGTTATCACTAGTGCTGCAGTATCACATGATCACCACCAGAGGCATCTTATCCACATGTTATCACTAGTGCTGCAGTATCACCACATCACCACCAGAGGCATCTTATCCACATGTTATCACTAGTGCTGCAGTATCACCACATCACCACCAGAGGCATCTTATCCACATGTTATCACTAGTGCTGCAGTATCACATGATCACCACCAGAGGCATCTTATCCACATGTTATCACTAGTGCTGCAGTAACACATGATCACCACCAGAGGCATCTTATCCACATGTTATCACTAGTGCTGCAGTATCACATGATCACCACCAGAGGCATCTTATCCACATGTTATCACTAGTGCTGCAGTAACACATGATCACCACCAGAGGCATCTTATCCACATGTTATCACTAGTGCTGCAGTATCACATGATCACCACCAGAGGCATCTTATCCACATGTTATCACTAGTGCTGCAGTATCACCACATCACCACCAGAGGCATCTTATCCACATGTTATCACTAGTGCTGCAGTAACAAATGATCACCACCAGAGGCATCTTATCCACATGTTATCACTAGTGCTGCAGTATCACATGATCACCACCAGAGGCATCTTATCCACATGTTATCACTAGTGCTGCAGTATCACCATTGATGATTCACCACCAGAGGCATCTTATCCACATGTTATCACTAGTGCTGCAGTATCACCACATCACCACCAGAGGCATCTTATCCACATGTTATCACTAGTGCTGCAGTATCACATGATCACCACCAGAGGCATCTTATCCACATGTTATCACTAGTGCTGCAGTAACACATGATCACCACCAGAGGCATCTTATCCACATGTTATCACTAGTGCTGCAGTATCACCACATCACCACCAGAGGCATCTTATCCACATGTTATCACTAGTGCTGCAGTATCACCACATCACCACCAGAGGCATCTTATCCACATGTTATCACTAGTGCTGCAGTATCACATGATCACCACCAGAGGCATCTTATCCACATGTTATCACTAGTGCTGCAGTATCACATGATCACCACCAGAGGCATCTTATCCACATGTTATCACTAGTGCTGCAGTAACACATGATCACCACCAGAGGCATCTTATCCACATGTTATCACTAGTGCTGCAGTAACACATGATCACCACCAGAGGCATCTTATCCACATGTTATCACTAGTGCTGCAGTAACACATGATCACCACCAGAGGCATCTTATCCACATGTTATCACTAGTGCTGCAGTAACACATGATCACCACCAGAGGCATCTTATCCACATGTTATCACTAGTGCTGCAGTAACACATGATCACCACCAGAGGCATCTTATCCACATGTTATCACTAGTGCTGCAGTATCACCACATCACCACCAGAGGCATCTTATCCACATGTTATCACTAGTGCTGCAGTATCACATGATCACCACCAGAGGCATCTTATCCACATGTTATCACTAGTGCTGCAGTATCACATGATCACCACCAGAGGCATCTTATCCACATGTTATCACTAGTGCTGCAGTATCACATGATCACCACCAGAGGCATCTTATCCACATGTTATCACTAGTGCTGCAGTATCACCACATCACCACCAGAGGCATCTTATCCACATGTTATCACTAGTGCTGCAGTATCACATGATCACCACCAGAGGCATCTTATCCACATGTTATCACTAGTGCTGCAGTATCACAACATCACCACCAGAGGCATCTTATCCACATGTTATCACTAGTGCTGCAGTATCACATGATCACCACCAGAGGCATCTTATCCACATGTTATCACTAGTGCTGCAGTATCACATGATCACCACCAGAGGCATCTTATCCACATGTTATCACTAGTGCTGCAGTAACACATGATCACCACCAGAGGCATCTTATCCACATGTTATCACTAGTGCTGCAGTAACACATGATCACCACCAGAGGCATCTTATCCACATGTTATCACTAGTGCTGCAGTAACACATGATCACCACCAGAGGCATCTTATCCACATGTTATCACTAGTGCTGCAGTATCACCACATCACCACCAGAGGCATCTTATCCACATGTTATCACTAGTGCTGCAGTATCACCACATCACCACCAGAGGCATCTTATCCACATGTTATCACTAGTGCTGCAGTATCACATGATCACCACCAGAGGCATCTTATCCACATGTTATCACTAGTGCTGCAGTATCACCTGTGATGATCACCACCAGAGGCATCTTATCCACATGTTATCACTAGTGCTGCAGTATCACATGATCACCACCAGAGGCATCTTATCCACATGTTATCACTAGTGCTGCAGTATCACCACATCACCACCAGAGGCATCTTATCCACATGTTATCACTAGTGCTGCAGTATCACCACATCACCACCAGAGGCATCTTATCCACATGTTATCACTAGTGCTGCAGTATCACATGATCACCACCAGAGGCATCTTATCCACATGTTATCACTAGTGCTGCAGTATCACCACATGATCACCACCAGAGGCATCTTATCCACATGTTATCACTAGTGCTGCAGTATCACATGATCACCACCAGAGGCATCTTATCCACATGTTATCACTAGTGCTGCAGTAACACATGATCACCACCAGAGGCATCTTATCCACATGTTATCACTAGTGCTGCAGTAACACATGATCACCACCAGAGGCATCTTATCCACATGTTATCACTAGTGCTGCAGTATCACATGATCACCACCAGAGGCATCTTATCCACATGTTATCACTAGTGCTGCAGTAACACATGATCACCACCAGAGGCATCTTATCCACATGTTATCACTAGTGCTGCAGTAACACATGATCACCACCAGAGGCATCTTATCCACATGTTATCACTAGTGCTGCAGTATCACATGATCACCACCAGAGGCATCTTATCCACATGTTATCACTAGTGCTGCAGTAACACATGATCACCACCAGAGGCATCTTATCCACATGTTATCACTAGTGCTGCAGTAACACATGATCACCACCAGAGGCATCTTATCCACATGTTATCACTAGTGCTGCAGTATCACATGATCACCACCAGAGGCATCTTATCCACATGTTATCACTAGTGCTGCAGTATCACCACATCACCACCAGAGGCATCTTATCCACATGTTATCACTAGTGCTGCAGTATCACCACATCACCACCAGAGGCATCTTATCCACATGTTATCACTAGTGCTGCAGTATCACACGATCACCACCAGAGGCATCTTATCCACATGTTATCACTAGTGCTGCAGTATCACATGATCACCACCAGAGGCATCTTATCCACATGTTATCACTAGTGCTGCAGTATCACCACATCACCACCAGAGGCATCTTATCCACATGTTATCACTAGTGCTGCAGTATCACATGATCACCACCAGAGGCATCTTATCCACATGTTATCACTAGTGCTGCAGTATCACCAGATCACCACCAGAGGCATCTTATCCACATGTTATCACTAGTGCTGCAGTAACACATGATCACCACCAGAGGCATCTTATCCACATGTTATCACTAGTGCTGCAGTATCACATGATCACCACCAGAGGCATCTTATCCACATGTTATCACTAGTGCTGCAGTAACACATGATCACCACCAGAGGCATCTTATCCACATGTTATCACTAGTGCTGCAGTATCACATGATCACCACCAGAGGCATCTTATCCACATGTTATCACTAGTGCTGCAGTATCACCACATCACCACCAGAGGCATCTTATCCACATGTTATCACTAGTGCTGCAGTAACACATGATCACCACCAGAGGCATCTTATCCACATGTTATCACTAGTGCTGCAGTATCACATGATCACCACCAGAGGCATCTTATCCACATGTTATCACTAGTGCTGCAGTAACACATGATCACCACCAGAGGCATCTTATCCACATGTTATCACTAGTGCTGCAGTATCACCACATCACCACCAGAGGCATCTTATCCACATGTTATCACTAGTGCTGCAGTATCACCACATCACCACCAGAGGCATCTTATCCACATGTTATCACTAGTGCTGCAGTATCACCATATCACCACCAGAGGCATCTTATCCACATGTTATCACTAGTGCTGCAGTATCACACATCACCACCAGAGGCATCTTATCCACATGTTATCACTAGTGCTGCAGTATCACATGATCACCACCAGAGGCATCTTATCCACATGTTATCACTAGTGCTGCAGTATCACCACATCACCACCAGAGGCATCTTATCCACATGTTATCACTAGTGCTGCAGTATCACATGATCACCACCAGAGGCATCTTATCCACATGTTATCACTAGTGCTGCAGTATCACCAGATCACCACCAGAGGCATCTTATCCACATGTTATCACTAGTGCTGCAGTATCACCATGATCACCACCAGAGGCATCTTATCCACATGTTATCACTAGTGCTGCAGTAACACATGATCACCACCAGAGGCATCTTATCCACATGTTATCACTAGTGCTGCAGTATCACCACATCACCACCAGAGGCATCTTATCCACATGTTATCACTAGTGCTGCAGTAACACATGATCACCACCAGAGGCATCTTATCCACATGTTATCACTAGTGCTGCAGTATCACATGATCACCACCAGAGGCATCTTATCCACATGTTATCACTAGTGCTGCAGTATCACATGATCACCACCAGAGGCATCTTATCCACATGTTATCACTAGTGCTGCAGTATCACATGATCACCACCAGAGGCATCTTATCCACATGTTATCACTAGTGCTGCAGTAACACCACATCACCACCAGAGGCATCTTATCCACATGTTATCACTAGTGCTGCAGTATCACATGATCACCACCAGAGGCATCTTATCCACATGTTATCACTAGTGCTGCAGTATCACATGATCACCACCAGAGGCATCTTATCCACATGTTATCACTAGTGCTGCAGTATCACATGATCACCACCAGAGGCATCTTATCCACATGTTATCACTAGTGCTGCAGTATCACCACCTGCATCACCACCAGAGGCATCTTATCCACATGTTATCACTAGTGCTGCAGTATCACCACATCACCACCAGAGGCATCTTATCCACATGTTATCACTAGTGCTGCAGTATCACATGATCACCACCAGAGGCATCTTATCCACATGTTATCACTAGTGCTGCAGTATCACCAGATCACCACCAGAGGCATCTTATCCACATGTTATCACTAGTGCTGCAGTAACACATGATCACCACCAGAGGCATCTTATCCACATGTTATCACTAGTGCTGCAGTATCACATGATCACCACCAGAGGCATCTTATCCACATGTTATCACTAGTGCTGCAGTATCACCACATCACCACCAGAGGCATCTTATCCACATGTTATCACTAGTGCTGCAGTAACACATGATCACCACCAGAGGCATCTTATCCACATGTTATCACTAGTGCTGCAGTAACACAATGAATCACCACCAGAGGCATCTTATCCACATGTTATCACTAGTGCTGCAGTATCACATGATCACCACCAGAGGCATCTTATCCACATGTTATCACTAGTGCTGCAGTATCACCACATCACCACCAGAGGCATCTTATCCACATGTTATCACTAGTGCTGCAGTATCACATGATCACCACCAGAGGCATCTTATCCACATGTTATCACTAGTGCTGCAGTATCACCACATCACCACCAGAGGCATCTTATCCACATGTTATCACTAGTGCTGCAGTATCACATATCACCACCAGAGGCATCTTATCCACATGTTATCACTAGTGCTGCAGTATCACATGATCACCACCAGAGGCATCTTATCCACATGTTATCACTAGTGCTGCAGTATCACATGATCACCACCAGAGGCATCTTATCCACATGTTATCACTAGTGCTGCAGTATCACCACATCACCACCAGAGGCATCTTATCCACATGTTATCACTAGTGCTGCAGTATCACATGATCACCACCAGAGGCATCTTATCCACATGTTATCACTAGTGCTGCAGTATCACATGATCACCACAGAGGCATCTTATCCACATGTTATCACTAGTGCTGCAGTAACACATGATCACCACCAGAGGCATCTTATCCACATGTTATCACTAGTGCTGCAGTATCACCACATCACCACCAGAGGCATCTTATCCACATGTTATCACTAGTGCTGCAGTAACACCATGATCACCACCAGAGGCATCTTATCCACATGTTATCACTAGTGCTGCAGTAACACATGATCACCACCAAGAGGCATCTTATCCCACATGTTATCACTAGTGCCTAACATGTTATCACTAGTGCTGCAGTATCACCACAGTCACCCCACCAGAGGGCATCTTATCCACATGTTATCACTAGTG
>NC_084994.1:258926-273926 GCF_963854185.1 Sardina pilchardus
AGGCTACTCTCCTGATGCTGCTATAGGCTACTCTCCTGATGCTGCTATAGGCTACTCTCCTGATGTGATGCTGCTATAGGCTACTCTCCTGATGCTGCTATAGGCTACTCTCCTGATGCTGCTATAGGCTACTCTCCTGATGTGATGCTGCTATAGGCTACTCTCCTGATGCTGCTATAGGCTACTCTCCTGATGCTGCTATAGGCTACTCTCCTGATGTGATGCTGCTATAGGCTACTCTCCTGATGCTGCTATAGGCTACTCTCCTGATGTGATGCTGCTATAGGCTACTCTCCTGATGCTGCTATAGGCTACTCTCCTGATGTGATGCTGCTATAGGCTACTCTCCTGATGTGATGCTGCTATAGGCTACTCTCCTGATGCTGTTATAGGCTACTCTCCTGATGTGATGCTGCTATAGGCTACTCTCCTGATGCTGCTATAGGCTACTCTCCTGATGTGATGCTGCTATAGGCTACCTCTCCTGATGTTGATGCTGTCTATAGGCTACTCTCCTGATGTGATGCTGCTATAGGCTACTCTCCCTGATTGATGTGATCTGCTATAGGCTACTCTCGATCTGATGTGATTGGCTGCTATAGACTCTCCTGAGCTGCTATCACTCTCCTGATGTGATGCTGCTATAGGCTACTCTCCTGATGTGATGCTGCTATAGGCTACTCTCCTGATGCTGCTATAGGCTACTCTCCTGATGTGATGCTGCTATAGGCTACTCTCCTGATGCCTGCTATAGGCTACTCTCCTGATGCTGCTATAGGCTACTCTCCTGATGCTGCTATAGGCTACTCTCCTGATGTTGATGCTGCTATAGGCTACTCTCCTGATGCTGCTATAGGCTACTCTCCTGATGTGATGCTGTATAGGCTACTCTCCTGATGTGATGCTGCTATAGGCTACTCTCCTGATGTGATGCTGCTATAGGCTACTCTCCTGATGTGATGCTGCTATAGGCTACTCTCCTGATGCTGCTATAGGCTACTCTCCTGATGTGATGCTGCTATAGGCTACTCTCCTGTTGATGACTGCTATAGGCTACTCTCCTGATGTGATGCTGCTATAGGCTACTCTCCTGATGCTGCTATAGGCTACTCTCCGTGATGCTGCTATAGGCTACTCTCCTGATGTGATGCTGCTATAGGCTACTCTCCTGATGTGATGCTGCTATAGGCTACTCTCCTGATGCTGCTATAGGCTACTCTCCTGATGTTGATGCTGCTATAGGCTACTCTCCTGATGTGATGCTGCTATAGGCTACTCTCCTGATGCTGCTATAGGCTACTCTCCTGATGTGATGCTGATATAGGCTACTCTCCTGATGCTGCTATAGGCTACTCTCCTGATGTGATGCTGCTATAGGCTACTCTCCTGATGTGATGCTGCTATAGGCTACTCTCCTGATGCTGCTATAGGCTACTCTCCTGATGCTGCTATAGGCTACTCTCCTGATGCTGCTATAGGCTACTCTCCTGATGTGATGCTGCTATAGGCTACTCTCCTGATGCTGCTATAGGCTACTCTCCTGATGTGATGCTGCTATAGGCTACTCTCCTGATGTGATGCTGCTATAGGCTACTCTCCTGATGGTGATGCTTGCTATAGGCTACTCTCCTGATGTGATGCTGCTATAGGCTACTCTCCTGATTGCTGCTATAGGCTACTCTCCTGATGTGCTGCTATAGGCTACTCTCCTGATGTATGCTGCTATAGGCTACTCTCCTGATGTGATGCTGCTATAGGCTACTCTCCTGATGTGATGCTGCTATAGGCTACTCTCCTGATGCTGCTATAGGCTACTCTCCTGATGCTGCTATAGGCTACTCTCCTGATGTGATGCTGCTATAGGCTACTCTCCTGATGCTGCTATAGGCTACTCTCCTGATGCTGCTATAGGCTACTCTCCTGATGTGATGCTGCTATAGGCTACTCTCCTGATGTGATGCTGCTATAGGCTACTCTCCTGGATGCTGCTATAGGCTACTCTCCTGATGCTGCTATAGGCTACTCTCCTGATGTGATGCTGCTATAGGCTACTCTCCTGATGCTGCTATAGGCTACTCTCCTGATGCTGCTATAGGCTACTCTCCTGATGTGATGCTGCTATAGGCTACTCTCCTGATGCTGCTATAGGCTACTCTCCTGATGCTGCTATAGGCTACTCTCCTGATGGTGCTGCTATAGGCTACTTCCTGATGTGATGCTGCTATAGGCTACTCTCCTGATGCTGCTATAGGCTACTCTCCTGATGTGATGCTGCTATAGGCTACTCTCCTGATGTGATGCTGCTATAGGCTACTCTCCTGATGTGATGCTATAGGCTACTCTCTCTGATGTGATGCTGCTATAGGCTACTCTCCTGATGTGATGCTGCTATAGGCTACTCTCCTGATGCTGCTATAGGCTACTCTCCTGATGTGATGCTGTGTGATGCTGCTATAGGCTACTCTCCTGATGTGATGCTGCTATAGGCTACTCTCCTGATGCTGCTATAGGCTACTCTCCTGATGCTGCTATAGGCTACTCTCCTGATGTGATGCTGCTATAGGCTACTCTCCTGATGCTGCTATAGGCTACTCTCCTGATGCTGCTATAGGCTACTCTCCTGATGTGATGCTTGCTATAGGCTACTCTCCTGATGCTGCTATAGGCTACTCTCCTGATGCTGCTATAGGCTACTCTCCTGATGCTGCTATAGGCTACTCTCCTGATGTGATGCTGCTATAGGCTACTCTCCTGATGCTGCTATAGGCTACTCTCCTGATGTGATGCTGCTATAGGCTACTCTCCTGATGTGATGCTGCTATAGGCTACTCTCCTGATGTGATGCTATAGGCTACTCTCCTGATGTGATGCTGCTATAGGCTACTCTCCTGATGTGATGCTGCTATAGGCTACTCTCCTGATGCTGCTATAGGCTACTCTCCTGATGTGATGTTGTTATAGGCTACTCTCCTGATGCTGCTATAGGCTACTCTCCTGATGCTGCTATAGGCTACTCTCCTGATGTGATGCTGCTATAGGCTACTCTCCTGATGCTGCTATAGGCTACTCTCCTGATGTGATGCTGCTATAGGCTACTCTCCTGATGCTGCTATAGGCTACTCTCCTGATGCTGCTATAGGCTACTCTCCTGATGTGATGCTGCTATAGGCTACTCTCCTGATGCTGCTATAGGCTACTCTCCTGATGCTGCTATAGGCTACTCTCCTGATGTGATGCTGCTATAGGCTACTCTCCTGATGCTGCTATAGGCTACTCTCCTGATGCTGCTATAGGCTACTCTCCTGATGTGATGCTGCTATAGGCTACTCTCCTGATGCTGCTATAGGCTACTCTCCTGATGTGATGCTGCTATAGGCTACTCTCCTGATGTGATGCTGCTATAGGCTACTCTCCTGATGCTGCTATAGGCTACTCTCCTGATGCTGTTATAGCTACTCTCCTGATGCTGCTATAGGCTACTCTCCTGATGCTGCTATAGGCTACTCTCCTGATGTGATGCTGTTATAGGCTACTCTCCTGATGTGATGCTGCTATAGGCTACTCTCCTGATGCTGCTATAGGCTACTCTCCTGATGTGATGCTGCTATAGGCTACTCTCCTGATGCTGCTATAGGCTACTCTCCTGATGTGATGCTGCTATAGGCTACTCTCCTGATGTGATGCTGCTATAGGCTACTCTCCTGATGTGATGCTGCTATAGGCTACTCTCCTGATGTGATGCTGTTATAGGCTACTCTCCTGATGCTGCTATAGGCTACTCTCCTGATGTGATGCTGCTATAGGCTACTCTCCTGATGGATGCTGCTATAGGCTACTCTCCTGATGTGATGCTGCTATAGGCTACTCTCCTGATGCTGCTATAGGCTACTCTCCTGATGTGATGTTGTTATAGGCTACTCTCCTGATGTGATGCTGCTATAGGCTACTCTCCTGATGCTGCTATAGGCTACTCTCCTGATGTGATGCTGCTATAGGCTACTCTCCTGATGCTGCTATAGGCTACTCTCCTGATGTGATGCAGCTATAGGCTACTCTCCTGATGTGCTATAGGCTACTCTCCTGATGTGATGCTGTTATAGGCTACTCTCCTGATGTGATGCTGCTATAGGCTACTCTCCTGATGCTGCTATAGGCTACTCTCCTGATGTGATGCTGCTATAGGCTACTCTCCTGATGCTGTTATAGGCTACTCTCCTGATGTGATGCTGCTATAGGCTACTCTCCTGATGTGATGCTGCTATAGGCTACTCTCCTGATGTGATGCTGCTATAGGCTACTCTCCTGATGCTGCTATAGGCTACTCTCCTGATGCTGCTATAGGCTACTCTCCTGATGTGATGCTGCTATAGGCTACTCTCCTGATGCTGCTATAGGCTACTCTCCTGATGCTGCTATAGGCTACTCTCCTGATGTGATGCTGCTATAGGCTACTCTCCTGATGTGATGCTGCTATAGGCTACTCTCCTGATGCTGCTATAGGCTACTCTCCTGATGCTGCTATAGGCTACTCTCCTGATGTGATGCTGCTATAGGCTACTCTCCTGATGCTGCTATAGGCTACTCTCCTGATGCTGCTATAGGCTACTCTCCTGATGTGATGCTGCTATAGGCTACTCTCCTGATGCTGCTATAGGCTACTCTCCTGATGCTGCTATAGGCTACTCTCCTGATGCTGCTATAGGCTACTCTCCTGATGTGATGCTGCTATAGGCTACTCTCCTGATGCTGCTATAGGCTACTCTCCTGATGTGATGCTGCTATAGGCTACTCTCCTGATGTGATGCTGCTATAGGCTACTCTCCTGATGTGATGCTATAGGCTACTTCTCCTGATGTGATGCTGCTATAGGCTACTCTCCTGATGTGATGCTGCTATAGGCTACTCTCCTGATGCTGCTATAGGCTACTCTCCTGATGTGATGCTGCTATAGGCTACTCTCCTGATGTGATGCTGCTATAGGCTACTCTCCTGATGCTGCTATAGGCTACTCTCCTGATGCTGCTATAGGCTACTCTCCTGATGTGATGCTGCTATAGGCTACTCTCCTGATGCTGCTATAGGCTACTCTCCTGATGCTGCTATAGGCTACTCTCCTGATGTGATGCTGCTATAGGCTACTCTCCTGATGCTGCTATAGGCTACTCTCCTGATGCTGCTATAGGCTACTCTCCTGATGCTGCTATAGGCTACTCTCCTGATGTGATGCTGCTATAGGCTACTCTCCTGATGCTGCTATAGGCTACTCTCCTGATGTGATGCTGCTATAGGCTACTCTCCTGATGTGATGCTGCTATAGGCTACTCTCCTGATGTGATGCTATAGGCTATTCTCCTGATGTGATGCTGCTATAGGCTACTCTCCTGATGTGATGCTGCTATAGGCTACTCTCCTGATGCTGCTATAGGCTACTCTCCTGATGTGATGTTGTTATAGGCTACTCTCCTGATGCTGCTATAGGCTACTCTCCTGATGCTGCTATAGGCTACTCTCCTGATGTGATGCTGCTATAGGCTACTCTCCTGATGCTGCTATAGGCTACTCTCCTGATGTGATGCTGCTATAGGCTACTCTCCTGATGCTGCTATAGGCTACTCTCCTGATGCTGCTATAGGCTACTCTCCTGATGTGATGCTGCTATAGGCTACTCTCCTGATGCTGCTATAGGCTACTCTCCTGATGCTGCTATAGGCTACTCTCCTGATGTGATGCTGCTATAGGCTACTCTCCTGATGCTGCTATAGGCTACTCTCCTGATGCTGCTATAGGCTACTCTCCTGATGTGATGCTGCTATAGGCTACTCTCCTGATGCTGCTATAGGCTACTCTCCTGATGTGATGCTGCTATAGGCTACTCTCCTGATGTGATGCTGCTATAGGCTACTCTCCTGATGCTGCTATAGGCTACTCTCCTGATGCTGTTATAGGCTACTCTCCTGATGCTGCTATAGGCTACTCTCCTGATGCTGCTATAGGCTACTCTCCTGATGTGATGCTGTTATAGGCTACTCTCCTGATGTGATGCTGCTATAGGCTACTCTCCTGATGCTGCTATAGGCTACTCTCCTGATGTGATGCTGCTATAGGCTACTCTCCTGATGCTGCTATAGGCTACTCTCCTGATGTGATGCTGCTATAGGCTACTCTCCTGATGTGATGCTGCTATAGGCTACTCTCCTGATGTGATGCTGCTATAGGCTACTCTCCTGATGTGATGCTGTTATAGGCTACTCTCCTGATGCTGCTATAGGCTACTCTCCTGATGTGATGCTGCTATAGGCTACTCTCCTGATGTGATGCTGCTATAGGCTACTCTCCTGATGTGATGCTGCTATAGGCTACTCTCCTGATGCTGCTATAGGCTACTCTCCTGATGTGATGTTGTTATAGGCTACTCTCCTGATGTGATGCTGCTATAGGCTACTCTCCTGATGCTGCTATAGGCTACTCTCCTGATGTGATGCTGCTATAGGCTACTCTCCTGATGCTGCTATAGGCTACTCTCCTGATGTGATGCAGCTATAGGCTACTCTCCTGATGCTGCTATAGGCTACTCTCCTGATGTGATGCTGTTATAGGCTACTCTCCTGATGTGATGCTGCTATAGGCTACTCTCCTGATGCTGCTATAGGCTACTCTCCTGATGTGATGCTGCTATAGGCTACTCTCCTGATGCTGCTATAGGCTACTCTCCTGATGTGATGCTGCTATAGGCTACTCTCCTGATGCTGCTATAGGCTACTCTCCTGATGTGATGCTGCTATAGGCTACTCTCCTGATGCTGCTATAGGCTACTCTCCTGATGTGATGCTGCTATAGGCTACTCTCCTGATGCTGCTATAGGCTATTCTCCTGATGTGATGCTGTTATAGGCTACTCTCCTGATGTGATGCTGTTATAGGCTACCCTCCTGATGCTGCTATAGGCTACTCTCCTGATGTGATGCTGCTATAGGCTACTCTCCTGATGCTGCTATAGGCTACTCTCCTGATGCTGTTATAGGCTACTCTCCTGATGTGATGCTGCTTTAGGCTACTCTCCTGATGCTGCTATAGGCTACTCTCCTGATGTGATGCTGCTATAGGCTACTCTCCTGATGTGATGCTGCTATAGGCTACTCTCCTGATGTGATGCTGCTATAGGCTACTCTCCTGATGTGATGCTGCTATAGGCTACTCTCCTGATGCTGCTATAGGCTACTCTCCTGATGTGATGCTGCTATAGGCTACTCTCCTGATGCTGCTATAGGCTACTCTCCTGATGTGATGCTGTTATAGGCTACTCTCCTGATGCTGCTATAGGCTACTCTCCTGATGTGATGCTGCTATAGGCTACTCTCCTGATGCTGCTATAGGCTACTCTCCTGATGTGATGCTGCTATAGGCTACTCTCCTGATGTGATGCTGCTATAGGCTACTCTCCTGATGCTGCTATAGGCTACTCTCCTGATGTGATGCTGCTATAGGCTACTCTCCTGATGTGATGCTGCTATAGGCTACTCTCCTGATGCTGCTATAGGCTACTCTCCTGATGCTGCTATAGGCTACTCTCCTGATGTGATGCTGCTATAGGCTACTCTCCTGATGCTGCTATAGGCTACTCTCCTGATGTGATGCTGCTATAGGCTACTCTCCTGATGTGATGCTGCTATAGGCTACTCTCCTGATGCTGTTATAGGCTACTCTCCTGATGCTGCTATAGGCTACTCTCCTGATGCTGCTATAGGCTACTCTCCTGATGTGATGCTGCTATAGGCTACTCTCCTGATGCTGCTATAGGCTACTCTCCTGATGCTGTTATAGGCTACTCTCCTGATGTGATGCTGCTATAGGCTACTCTCCTGATGCTGCTATAGGCTACTCTCCTGATGTGATGCTGCTATAGGCTACTCTCCTGATGCTGCTATAGGCTACTCTCCTGATGTGATGCTGCTATAGGCTACTCTCCTGATGCTGCTATAGGCTACTCTCCTGATGTGATGCTGCTATAGGCTACTCTCCTGATGCTGCTATAGGCTACTCTCCTGATGTGATGCTGCTATAGGCTACTCTCCTGATGTGATGCTGCTATAGGCTACTCTCCTGATGCTGCTATAGGCTACTCTCCTGATGTGATGCTGCTATAGGCTACTCTCCTGATGCTGTTATAGGCTACTCTCCTGATGCTGCTATAGGCTACTCTCCTGATGCTGCTATAGGCTACTCTCCTGATGTGATGCTGCTATAGGCTACTCTCCTGATGTGATGCTGCTATAGGCTACTCTCCTGATGTGATGCTGCTATAGGCTACTCTCCTGATGCTGCTATAGGCTACTCTCCTGATGCTGTTATAGGCTACTCTCCTGATGTGATGCTGCTATAGGCTACTCTCCTGATGCTGCTATAGGCTACTCTCCTGATGTGATGCTGCTATAGGCTACTCTCCTGATGTGATGCTGCTATAGGCTACTCTCCTGATGCTGCTATAGGCTACTCTCCTGATGTGATGCTGCTATAGGCTACTCTCCTGATGTGATGCTGCTATAGGCTACTCTCCTGATGTGATGCTGCTATAGGCTACTCTCCTGATGTGATGCTGCTATAGGCTACTCTCCTGATGCTACTATAGGCTACTCTCCTGATGCTGCTATAGGCTACTCTCCTGATGTGATGCTGCTATAGGCTACTCTCCTGATGCTGCTATAGGCTACTCTCCTGATGTGATGCTGCTATAGGCTACTCTCCTGATGTGATGCTGCTATAGGCTACTCTCCTGATGTGATGCTGCTATAGGCTACTCTCCTGATGTGATGCTGCTATAGGCTACTCTCCTGATGTGATGCTGTTATAGGCTACTCTCCTGATGTGATGCTGCTATAGGCTACTCTCCTGATGTGATGCTGCTATAGGCTACTCTCCTGATGTGATGCTGCTATAGGCTACTCTCCTGATGTGATGCTGTTATAGGCTACTCTCCTGATGTGATGCTGCTATAGGCTACTCTCCTGATGCTGCTATAGGCTACTCTCCTGATGTGATGCTGTTATAGGCTACTCTCCTGATGTGATGCTGCTATAGGCTACTCTCCTGATGTGATGCTGCTATAGGCTACTCTCCTGATGCTGCTATAGGCTACTCTCCTGATGCTGCTATAGGCTACTCTCCTGATGTGATGCTGCTATAGGCTACTCTCCTGATGTGATGCTGCTATAGGCTACTCTCCTGATGTGATGCTGTTATAGGCTACTCTCCTGATGTGATGGTGCTATAGGCTACTCTCCTGATGTGATGCTGCTATAGGCTACTCTCCTGATGTGATGCTGCTATAGGCTACTCTCCTGATGCTGCTATAGGCTACTCTCCTGATGCTGCTATAGGCTACTCTCCTGATGCTGCTATAGGCTACTCTCCTGATGTGATGCTGCTATAGACTACTCTCCTGATGTGATGCTGCTATAGGCTACTCTCCTGATGCTGCTATAGGCTACTCTCCTGATGTGATGCTGCTATAGGCTACTCTCCTGATGTGATGCTGCTATAGGCTACTCTCCTGATGTGATGCTGCTATAGGCTACTCTCCTGATGTGATGCTGCTATAGGCTACTCTCCTGATGCTGCTATAGGCTACTCTCCTGATGTGATGCTGTTATAGGCTACTCTCCTGATGTGATGCTGCTATAGGCTACTCTCCTGATGTGATGCTGCTATAGGCTACTCTCCTGATGCTGCTATAGGCTACTCTCCTGATGCTGCTATAGGCTACTCTCCTGATGTGATGCTGCTATAGGCTACTCTCCTGATGTGATGGTGCAATAGGCTACTCTCCTGATGCTGCTATAGGCTACTCTCCTGATGTGATGTTGCTATAGGCTACTCTCCTGATGTGATGCTGCTATAGGCTACTCTCCTGATGCTGCTATAGGCTACTCTCCTGATGTGATGCTGCTATAGGCTACTCTCCTGATGCTGCTATAGGCTACTCTCCTGTTGTGATGCTACTATAGGCTACTCTCCTGATGTGATGCTGCTATAGGCTACTCTCCTGATGCTGCTATAGGCTACTCTCCTGATGCTGCTATAGGCTACTCTCCTGATGCTGCTATAGGCTACTCTCCTGATGCTACTATAGGCTACTCTCCTGATCCTGCTATAGGCTACTCTCCTGATGCTGCTATAGGCTACTCTCCTGATGCTGCTATAGGCTACTCTCCTGTTGTGATGCTACTATAGGCTACTCTCCTGATGTGATGCTGCTATAGGCTACTCTCCTGATGCTGCTATAGGCTACTCTCCTGTTGTGATGCTACTATAGGCTACTCTCCTGATGTGATGCTGCTATAGGCTACTCTCCTGATGCTGCTATAGGCTACTCTCCTGATGCTGCTATAGGCTACTCTCCTGATGTGATGCTGCTATAGGCTACTCTCCTGATGCTGCTATAGGCTACTCTCCTGATGCTGCTATAGGCTACTCTCCTGATGTTATGCTACTATAGGCTACTCTCCTGATGCTGCTATAGGCTACTCTCCTGATGTGATGCTGCTATAGGCTACTCTCCTGATGCTGCTATAGGCTACTCTCCTGATGTGATGCTGCTATAGGCTACTCTCCTGATGCTGCTATAGGCTACTCTCCTGATGCTGCTATAGGCTACTCTCCTGATGTGATGCTGCTATAGGCTACTCTCCTGATGCTGCTATAGGCTACTCTCCTGATGCTGCTATAGGCTACTCTCCTGATTTGATGCTGCTATAGGCTACTCTCCTGATGCTGCTATAGGCTACTCTCCTGATGTGATGCTGCTATAGGCTACTCTCCTGATGCTGCTATAGGCTACTCTCCTGATGTGATGCTGCTATAGGCTACTCTCCTGATGTGATGCTGCTATAGGCTACTCTCCTGATGCTGCTATAGGCTACTCTCCTGATGTGATGCTGCTATAGGCTACTCTCCTGATGCTGCTATAGGCTACTCTCCTGATGTGATGCTGCTATAGGCTACTCTCCTGATGCTGCTATAGGCTACTCTCCTGATGCTGCTATAGGCTACTCTCCTGATGTGATGCTGCTATAGGCTACTCTCCTGATGTGATGCTGCTATAGGCTACTCTCCTGATGCTGTTATAGGCTACTCTCCTGATGCTGCTATAGGCTACTCTCCTGATGCTGCTATAGGCTACTCTCCTGATGCTGCTATAGGCTACTCTCCTGATGTGATGCTGCTATAGGCTACTCTCCTGATATGATGCTGCTATAGGCTACTCTCCTGATGCTGCTATAGGCTACTCTCCTGATGTGATGCTGCTATAGGCTACTCTCCTGATGTGATGCTGCTATAGGCTACTCTCCTGATGCTGCTATAGGCTACTCTCCTGATGTGATGCTGCTATAGGCTACTCTCCTGATGCTGCTATAGGCTACTCTCCTGATGTGATGCTGCTATAGGCTACTCTCCTGATGCTGCTATAGGCTACTCTCCTGATGTGATGCTGCTATAGGCTACTCTCCTGATGCTGCTATAGGCTACTCTCCTGATGCTGTTATAGGCTACTCTCCTGATGTGATGCTGCTATAGGCTACTCTCCTGATGCTGCTATAGGCTACTCTCCTGATGTGATGCTGCTATAGGCTACTCTCCTGATGCTGCTATAGGCTACTCTCCTGATGTGATGCTGCTATAGGCTACTCTCCTGATGCTGCTATAGGCTACTCTCCTGATGCTGCTATAGGCTACTCTCCTGATGTGATGCTGCTATAGGCTACTCTCCTGATGCTGCTATAGGCTACTCTCCTGATGCTGCTATAGGCTACTCTCCTGATGTGATGCTGCTATAGGCTACTCTCCTGATGCTGCTATAGGCTACTCTCCTGATGTGATGCTGCTATAGGCTACTCTCCTGATGTGAGCTGCTATAGGCTACTCTCATACGTCATAGTAATACTAATCGTGAGTGTGCATGCTTTCACATAGTAATGTAGTGCAGATATTGGGACAATACTAACCGTGAGTGTGCATACTTACACACTGCATAGTAATGTATGCAGATATTGGGACAATACTAACCATGAGTGTGCATACTTACACACTTCATAGTTATACTAACCGTGAGTGTGCATACTTACACACTTCACACTTCATTGTAATATAGTGCAGATATTGGGACAATACTAACCATGAGTGTGCATACTTACACACTTCATAGTAATGTATGCAGATATTGGGACAATACTAACTCAGTGTGCATACTTACACACTTCTTAGTGATACTAACCGTGAGTGTGCATAGTTACACACTTCATAGTAATGCTTACTTTTAGTTTGCATACTTATACACTTAATAGTAATACTAATCGTGAGTGTGCATACTTACACACTTCATAGTAATGTATGCAGATATTGGGACAATACTATTCGTGAGTGTGCATACTTACACACTTCATAGTAATACTAACCGTGAGTGTGCATACTTACACACTTCATAGTAATGTATGCAGATATTGGGACAATACTAATCGTGAGTGTGCATACTTACACATAGTAATGTAGTGCAGACATTCGGACAATACTAACCGTGAGTGTGCATACTTACACACTTCAAACACTATGTGTGTGTGTTTGTGTGTGTGTGTGTGTGTGTGTACAACAGACTCGGTAGGTTGTGTAGACCCAGAAGAGTGTGTGAAGGTATGTGGTGCTGAGGTGGGATGCTCTAACACTGATATGTGTGTGTGTGTGTGTGTGTGTGTGTGTGTGTGTGTGTGTGTGTGTGTGTGTGTATGTGTGTGTGTGTGTGTGTGTGTGTGTACAACAGACTCAGTAGGTTGTGTAGACCCAGAAGAGTGTGTGAAGGTGTGTGGTGCTGAGGTGGGATGCTCTAACACTGATATGTGTGTGTGTGTGTGTGTGTGTGTGTGTGTGTGTGTGTGTGTGTGTGTGTGTACAACAGACTCAGTAGGTTGTGTAGACCCAGAAGAGTGTGTGAAGGTGTGTGGTGCGGAGGTGGGATGCTCTAACACTGATATGTGTGTGTGTGTGTGTGTGTGTGTGTGTGTGTGTGTGTGTGTGTATGTGTGTGTGTGTGTGTGTACAACAGACTCAGTAGGTTGTGTAGACCCAGAAGAGTGTGTGAAGGTGTGTGGTGCGGAGGTGTGTGTTTGTGTGTGTGTGTGTGTGTGTGTGTACAACAGACTCAGTAGGTTGTGTAGACCCAGAAGAGTGTGTGAAGGTGTGTGGTGCTGAGGTGGGATGCTCTAACACTGATGTGTGTTTGTGTGTGTGTGTGTGTGTGTGTACAACAGACTCAGTAGGTTGTGTAGACCCAGAAGAGTGTGTGAAGGTGTGTGGTGCTGAGGTGGGATGCTCTAACACTGATATGTGTGTGTGTGTGTGTGTGTGTATGTGTGTGTGTGTGTGTGTGTGTGTGTGTGTGTGTGTGTGTGTGTGTGTGTGTGTGTGTACAACAGACTCAGTAGGTTGTGTAGACCCAGAAGAGTGTGTGAAGGTGTGTGGTGCAGAGGTGGGATGCTCTAACACTGATATGTGTGTGTGTGTGTGTGTGTGTGTGTGTGTGTACAACAGACTCAGTAGGTTGTGTAGACCCAGAAGAGTGTGTGAAGGTGTGTGGTGCAGAGGTGGGATGCTCTAACACTGATATGTGTGTGTGTGTGTGTGTGTGTGTGTGTGTGTGTGTGTGTACAACAGACTCAGTAGGTTGTGTAGACCCAGAAGAATGTGTGAAGGTGTGTGGTGCAGAGGTGGGATGCTCTAACATCGCCTTTCCCAAACTGGTCATTGAGCTCATGCCAAGTGGTAAGTGCCTGTGTGTGTGTGTGTGTGTGTGTGTGTGTTTGTATAACGTGTGTGTGTGTGTGTGTGTGTGTGTTTGTATAACGTGTGTGTGTGTGTGTGTGTGTGTGTGTGTGTGTGTATAAAGGTCTGCGTGGGCTGATGATCGCGGTGATGATGGCGGCTCTGATGTGTGTGTATAATGTGTGTGTGTGTGTGTGTGTGTGTTTGTATAACGTGTGTGTGTGTGTGTTTGTATAACGCATGTGTGTGTGTGTGTGTGTGTGTGTGTGTGTGTGTAAAGGTCTGCGTGGGCTGATGATCGCGGTGATGATGGCGGCTCTGATGTCATCGCTGACGTCCATCTTCAACAGTAGCTCCACCCTCTTCACCATGGACATCTGGAAGAAGTACCGTCGCCATGCCAACGAGAAGGAGCTGCTGCTGGTGGGCAGGTAGGTCGCCATGGCAACACAATCAGGTGATATAGTGCTGAGGTGATGTCTGTCTGATGTGTGTGTGTGTGTGTGTGTGTGTGTGTAGGATAGTGCTGTCGCGATTAGTTGACGTATTCAATGTAAAGGTTTCTAGCCTGGCTAGCGCCTACCACTCAATGAGACGCGGTCTGGCAACCAAACGTTCATTTTCTCGTATTTGAAAAATACGTCCAGATCCGTTGAATGGGCGCCATGGATTTCTATCAAATGCGTCTGTGCATAGCTCATCATCGTCTTGCTTTCCCCCTGTTCTGTGATTGGTCCCCTATCTGAGGCAAAAATTAGGGCGGTAGTTTCCAGGCTGCCTTAGCAGCGTGAATCAAATCGCGTGCAAGGCAGCATGGGAACACCCAGGCTATGTAAAGGTATGAATGTATGTATTCCACTATGAAAATTAGTGGATGGCAATTTTTTCAGTCGACGAGTCGTTTTGCTATTATATTGTCCGTCTCCCGTCTCAAACGGCTCACTGTGATGTCGTTAACTCTCTCTATCTCGGCTATCAACTCTTGAGAAGCATAATGACTGTCTTTAGATGTTAAACAGGCTACTCAGACTTGAAGTCTAATTTAGGCAGTAACTTGTTGGCAATAATGTTTTAAACCCCGCCATGCACACAAGTGTAAACGCCAGCAGCATAGCCATGCAGGCAAGTGTTCATGCCTAGTTGTGCCTGCCTACTTTCAGCAGCGTAGATAGATAGATACTTTATTGATCGCTAG
>NC_084994.1:291426-293926 GCF_963854185.1 Sardina pilchardus
AAACGTTAGGTGTCTGTGAAAAACCTTGTATCCCAAATTCACATGGCCTCAATTAACATTGCCTATGACTAAAGATTATAGTAATCTTGTTGTCTTCCCGTAATATGTTTGGTAGTGTTGTTAGCATGTCAGTCTCTCAATTTCACTCTAGCCAGAAGCCAGTGAAGGGCTAGTTCAAATCCAATGACAGCGGGGATACATTTTTTGCAAAGGTTCATCTGTTGTTTATGGATGGTCAAAAAAAACCAAAAAACGTTTACTTAGGCTTTTGTCGTTTGATTTGTCATGGGCACAAATTTAGGGGACATTTATTTTCATACTAACCCATATTTCTTCATTGCACCGTACACAGTTAACTCTAATGAGTTCCCATATGTGAGTTCCTCTTGTGGCGTCATACCCCATCTAGTGGAATGGAGGGGGAGCGCCAACTTTTCATATTATATTCGATAATATTCAGCATTTTGGTATCAAAACCCATACAAAACAATGGTGGGCGGTTCTAATATTTATGTTTAATATGTTTAATAAGCACATTGCATTAACTTCCTGAAAAATTGACCCTGAAATTTACGCTTTAACTTCAGTACCAGCTGGCTCAGGGGACACTTTTCAGGGTTCATTTCTTGGGTTTTCAAATGCCTCAAAATGGAGGGAGTTCTTGGGACTGTTGTTCAGGTGCATCCAAAATGTCAAGCTTCTTTTCTGAATTGGTAATGCCAATGGAAAACGGCCTAATTCTCTCTAATTCTCTCTCTCCCTCTCTCCCTCCTCCCCTCTTTTTCTCTCTTCCTCTCTCTCTCCTCCCATCTCTCTCTACCCCCTCTCTACCTCTCTCTCTCTACCCCTCTCTCTACCTCTCCTACCTCTCCTTCCTCTCTCCCTCTCTACCTCTCCTTCCTCTCTCTACCTCTCCTTCCTCTCTCTACCTCTCTACCTCTCCTTCCTCTCTCCCTCTCTACCTTTCCTTCCTCTCCTTCCTCTCTCCCTCTCTACCTCTCCTTCCTCTCTCTACCTCTCTACCTCTCCTTCCTCTCTCTACCTCTCTACCTCTCCTTCCTCTCTCTCCCTCTACCCTTCTCTCTCTCCTTCTCCTCTCTCTCTCTCTCTCTCTCTCTCTCTCTCTATCTTCCCCTCTCCTTCTCTCTCTACCCCTTCTCTCTCTCCTTCCTCTCTCTCCCTCTACCCTTCTCTCTCTCTCTCTCTCTCTCTCTCTCTCTCTCTCTTCCTCTCTCCTTCTCTCTCTACCCCTCTCTCTCTCCTTCCTCTCTCTCCCTCTACCCTTCTCTCTCTCCTTCTCCTCTCTCTCTCTCTCTCTCTCTACCCCTCTCTCAAATTCAAATTCAGATTCAAAAGTGCTCTATTGGCATGACAAATAGCTAGACATTTGTATTGCCAAAGCAATGATCACATACATTGAACATACAGGTGTAAGATATGATCCCATACATTGGACATGCAGGTGTAAGACATGATCCCATACATTGGACATGCAGGTGTAAGACATGATCATGTACATTGAACATACAGGTGTAAGACATGATCCCATACATTGAACATACAGGTGTAAGACATGATCCCATACATTGAACATACAGGTGTAAGATATGATCCCATACATTGGACATACAGGTGTAAGACATGATCCCATACATTGGACATGCAGGTGTAAGACATGATCCCATACATTGGACATGCAGGTGTAAGACATGATCACGTACATTGGACATACAGGTGTAAGACATGATCATGTACATTGAACATACAGGTGTAAGACATGATCCCATACATTGAACATACAGGTGTAAGACATGATCCCATACATTGGACATGCAGGTGTAAGACATGATCCCATACATTGGACATGCAGGTGTAAGACATGATCACGTACATTGGACATACAGGTGTAAGACATGATCCCATACATTGGACATGCAGGTGTAAGACATGATCACGTACATTGGACATACAGGTGTAAGACATGATCCCATACATTGGACATACAGGTGTAAGACATGATCCCATACATTGAACATACAGGTGTAAGACATGATCCCATACATTGAACATATAGGTGTAAGACATGATCCCATACATTGGACATGCAGGTGTAAGACATGATCCCATACATTGGACATGCAGGTGTAAGACATGATCCCATACATTGGACATACAGGTGTAAGACATGATCACGTACATTGGACATACAGGTGTAAGACATGATCCCATACATTGGACATACAGGTGTAAGACATGATCCCATACATTGAACATACAGGTGTAAGACATGATCCCATACATTGAACATATAGGTGTAAGACATGATCCCATACATTGGACATGCAGGTGTAAGACATGATCCCGTACATTGGACATGCAGGTGTAAGACATGATCACGTACATTGGACATACAGGTGTAAGACATGATCCCATACATTGGACATGCAGGTGTAAGACATGATCCCATACATTGAACATACAGGTGTAAGACATGATCCCA
>NC_084994.1:298926-328926 GCF_963854185.1 Sardina pilchardus
TAGAAGTTTCACACACACACACACACACACACACACACACACACTGATCCTAAGTGTGTTATAGTTTTCATCTTTACAATGAAGAGGTCTGACCTTACAGTAATCCACCATGGGCAATGCTAAAGTCACTGTTACAAACAGTGCAGTGTGCAAGACTCTGCCATGACGCTACTGTACCATAAACATTGAACTAATTAATTTAGTTCGGGAGAAAAGAGATAAAAGCCCGCCTGCACTGACAACGTATCGGTTGATATAGCGAAACAGCCCAGTCAGATGCTTGTTAGCGATTGAAAAAAACTGTAGTTCCTGTTGACGCCAAGTGCGTCCCAAAGTCAGTACTGTAGTTTGGGTATTTAGCGCCCTCTCCTGGTGAGAGTGAAAACTACGGCCACAAAGACATCTCTTTGGGTTCTATATACAGTATATAGTAGTAGTGTGTGCGTGTGAATAATAATAATAACTAGAAATGTGAATCCAAGGAATAACCAGTGGATGAAATGCCAAAATGTGTAGTTAAAACAGACAGTAGATATGGTTACTAAGGTGTTGCTAGGGTAGACATGGGGTGCCTCTCAACATCCCTCCTCGATTCTCGATCCTCGGTCCTCCAGGCTCATTCCCACTGATCTATAAAGAACACTGGATAGACTATCCCATCGTTGACGCCCCATCATTCTTTATCTAGATCAGTGGGGATGAGGATTGAGGAAGGAAGTGTCTATAAAAGACAAGTGAGAGGCACCCATGGTGGTTGCATAGTTTAATTATAGCAACAATAAAGAGTGTAACTATAGCAACGCTAAAGAGTTTAACAATAGCAACACTAAAGAGTTTAATTACAGCAACACTAAAGAGTTTTTTGTATCTCAAATTAATGTTTCCAAAATCATTTTAGCGATTCATCAACTCCTAACAGGGTGAACAGCACCTCTGCATTCGCTTCGCGGCCCTCTATCGGCTATAACCGCACTATGTAACTTTACCAGATCGGGTATACCTGTAGTTTGATGAAATGAGACATAAGAAACTACAAATGGGACGTGCTTCGATGTCGTCATACATCATACTTTCATAAAATCATGCAACATACCTAGGCCTGCCTACCTTGTCCAGTATTCCCTCAGATTAGAAGAAGATTTTAGCGCTCTCCGCTCATATTGTGACCAATGTGAATGTAAAGCTGGTCTTTATTTGAAACACACACACATATACAGTATAATTATTCATACATTCTATATACTGACATTTCTGATATTCATACCAGCAAACTGTAATCATATTACAACTCCACCTCTTAAATTCAGCTGTCTGGTTGAAGCCTCAAAATGTTGTAAACAAAGTATCATAGTTGGCTAGCTTATCATACTCTAGTACTGATATTAATCATACTAAATTAATAAATAAACGCAATATGTGGCGGCCGGTGCTGAATCTGTGGGAGTATGTGTGAAGTGGGAGACACTGCTTGTCTGTGGACGTCGTTATTTGCTGGATAAACAAATGGCGTGCATGCGACACAGGAAAAGTGCTTTAGTGTCGCTTTAAAGTTGATAGTGTGAAAGTAGACAGTTTAACAGTTGAATATGGATAGCTTAAAGCAACACCATGGAGTTTTTCAACCTTTTGGGGTTCGGGTACGAACCGGTACGAACCAAAGAACTACAAAATTCGACTGCTTTACGGCATATAGGGCCCACTTCCCCCACCACTTCCTCAAATTCTGTGCGAGCGTTGAATAGACAGTTGGTGCCTTATAAACATGAGCTACGTGATCTTTTGGCGTTTGAAAAAAATAAAACCCATGGAATTATATTCATATGATGATATGCTGAAATGCATGCTATGGGCCAGGCTACCTGGAATAGCTATAGCCTACATTTCACACGCAACGCAGGCAGTCCGAGTTTGCCCAAGACGTGAGAACTCCTCCTGCAGAAATCGGCTTATCAACAAAAGCACGTGTATCCTAGCTCTGTCATCTAGTCACTAGATTCTAGTGTCATCATGCTGCCAACCAAACTGCACGGGAGCTGGTTATGTGTGCTAGTTTATAGCTCAACGTGTAAATCTACCGCCTAAAGGCTACTGACCAAACAATTATCTTGAAAAACAAAGTTATCACGTGTAAGATTCTGTCATCATATTATAAGAGCTCTGCCTCTCCAAACATTTTGGGCGTGCAAATATACGACACTATGGACGTGAATACCATAGAATACAATATCTGGTGACCATCGATTTTATTTTTATGTTATAAAGACACTAAAAATGACCACCCTAGATTAGGCTATTGCTCATAAATATCGTAATCGTTTTGTTTTTTTTAAAAATAAGTAGGCCTAATGACCAACAATAACCAACATCATCCCAATACCGAGAACGTGCACATACCTGAGCTGAAAGCCTAGTTTTACAAATGTATCACAACTGGTATCGTAGTAGGCTACCACATAATTTAATATTTAATGTGCAGCCTCAATCTAGCCTATAGGCTACTGTACGCTATGTCTAACTTGCTTCTGGTGTAACCGTGACAGATTTTACGACATGTAGAAGAAATTGCCGTTTCCCAACTGTAGGGGGACCCCGAGAGCAAAACTTACATGGTGTTGCTTTAAAAGTTGTTGAATTTAATTGACAATTTAATTAATGTTGATAGACAGACAGTTTAATTGATGTTGATGGGTAGATAGATTGCTTTAAATGGATGCTAATGCATATAGTTTAACGGATGTTGCTGAGTTTTATGGATGTTTAATGTTCTGGATGTTTACGGATGTTTAATCAGTAGTGCAGGTGTAATATATTAATTCATGAATTACTTGATTATTTAATTACTTAATTAATTGCATACGGTAGTCTGGATCAGGGATGATGTGTTTATTTTCTCGCAAGCAAAACAGGTACATCATACAGTAAACTTTAAAACAATGCTTGAACCTCTACATGTCTCCATGGAGACCACAAATACTCAGCAACAGACACCGTTAATCTTCAGACTGCTGTCCATAGAATATTACAGGTGCTCTATAAGCAATCTGTACTGTATATGTTTACACAAATCATATTCATATTAAAGGTGCTCGAAGCAATCTGTGTATGTTTACACAAATCATATTCATATTAAAGGTGCTCTAAGCAATCTGTTGATGTTTACACAAATCAGAGAATATTAAAGGTGCTCTAAGCAATCTGTTAATGTTTACACAAATCATATTCATATTAAAGGTGCTCTAAGCAATCTGTTCATGTTTACACAAATCAGAGAATATTAAAGGTGCTCTAAGCAATCTGTTAATGTTTACACAAATTATATTCATATTAAAGGTGCTTTAAGCAATCTGTTAATGTTTATACAAATCAGAGAATATTAAAGGTGCTCTAAGCAATCTGTTGATGTTTACACAAATCAGAGAATATTAAAGGTGCTCTAAGCAATCTGTTCATGTTTACACAAATCATATTCATATTAAAGGTGCTCTAAGCAATCTGTTGATGTTTTCACAAATCAGAGAATATTAAAGGTGCTCTAAGCAATCTGTTGATGTTTACACAAATCAGAGCGCTAGCTCGTCCCCCTTTCTCTCCCTCTTACATGCAACTGACACTCTCCTGAATGCACATCTCGTCAGTGATTGGCTGGAACAGTTTGTTATGTTTCATGGTGCAGGCTGGACCAGTGATTGGCTGGAACAGTTTGTTTCATGGTGCAGGCTGGACCAGTGATTGGCTGGAACAGTTTGTTATGTTTCATGGTGCAGGCTGGACCAGAGGTGGAAAAGTCCAGCTTCAGAAAGTACAAGTCCAATCATATATTGGTTCTACCTGTGCACTTAACACAGGTGATCTCATCAATTAGCTGCTCTAGCTGGCTGAAGAGTTATGCTAATTCGAATCAGCTGTTTTAAGTGAGTTTTTAAGTTTACACTCCAAAACGTATGCGTTGTATTCAAATGTATAGGCTATTAATAGTTTAGGCTTTGAGGGCTCTGGGCTTGCTTGCTTTCTCAGTTAGTCCTTGATGATGGTTGCTATAGACCTCAGACCAGTCAACAATACTACAGTCATTCTAAGAATATTAACAATACTACAGTTGTTTTGGAATATTAGGAATACTACAGTCATTCTAAGAATATTAACAACACTACAGTTGTTTTGGAATATTAGGAATACTACAGTTGTTCTAGAATACTAACAATACTACAGTTGTTTAATGTTTTAAAGTGTTACGTGATAGAAATATCACGTTTTACTGGTCAAATCAGTGGTGTTATTTCCAAACATAAATATAACGTTTCTCATTGTGTGAAATATTACGTTTTGCTGGTCACATCAGTGGTGTTATTTCCGAACATAAATATAACGTTTCTCATTGTTTTAGCCATCTCCTTCTGCCTCTCCTTCTCGACCTCCTTCTCCTCGTGCGTGAGGAAGGAGACGTCGATGACCATCTCCGAGCCCTCGGCCCAGGTGTGTGTGGCCTTCAGGTACAGGTCGTTCCTCGTCCACTCGTACCTCCCGCTGTTCGTCACGTTGTAATCCACGTAGCAGTAGAGCTCGGAGCAGGCGCTAGAATCACCAATCGTGCTCTTGACGAGCGCCACGCTCTCCCGCACCTCACGCCACGGCATGCCGAGCTCTGCCGCCACCTGCTGGTCTGCGTGGGGCTGGTCGGGCGCGAGGACGGTGATCTCGTGGCCATTGGGAGCGTGTGCGGAGATCTGCTGGTCTGCGTGGGGCTGGTTGGGCGCGAGGACGGTGATCTCGTGGCCGATGGGAGCGTCTGCGTGGGGCTGGTCGGGCGCGAGGACGGTGATCTCGTGGCCGATGGGAGCGTGTGCGGAGATGTGCTGGTCGGCCGCGAGGACGGTGACCTCGTGGCCGATGGGAGCGTGTGCGGAGATCTGCTGGAGCACCCGGTACGTCCACTGGCTGTCCGACTCTGCGTTCCTGAAGACCACACGCCCTCCGCACCCCACGACGGCCCCCCCACTCTTCTCCAGCCGCAGCAGGCCGCCGCTCGACTCCACCACCTTCCCGTGCTCCAGGTACTGCACCTCGTGCTCCAGACTGGCCGGGTGGCGCACGCTGAGGGCCGCGTTCCCCATGCTAGAACAGAAAGACACCAACAGGACTGAGAGGGTTAAAAAGACAGCAACAGGACTGAGAGGGTTAAAAAGACACAAATATCGGTTAAAAAGACACAAACATGACTGAGAGGGTTAAAAAAGACACCAAAAAGACTACAACAGGACTGAGAGGGTTAAAAAAGACTACAACATGACTGAGAGGGTTAAAAAAGACACCAACATGACTACAACAGGACTGAGAGGGTTAAAAAAGACACAAACATGACTGAGAGGGTTAAAAAGACACCAACATGACTACAACAGGACTGAGAGGGTTAAAAAAGACACCAACAGGACTGAGAGGGTTAAAAAAGACAGCAACAGGACTGAGAGGGTTAAAAAAGACACAAACATGACTGAGAGGGTTAAAAAGACACAAACATGACTACAACAGGACTGAGAGGGTTAAAAAAGACACCAACAGGACTGAGAGGGTTACAAAAAGACAGCAACAGGACTGAGAGGGTTAAAAAAAGACACCAACATGACTGAGAGGGTTAAAAAGACACCAAAAAGACTACAACAGGACTGAGAGGGTTAAAAAAGACTACAACATGACTGAGAGGGTTAAAAAAGACACCAACATGACTACAACAGGACTGAGAGGGTTAAAAAAGACACAAACATGACTGAGAGGGTTAAAAAGACACCAAGATGACTACAACAGGACTGAGAGGGTTAAAAAAGACACCAACAGGACTGAGAGGGTTAAAAAAAGACAGCAACAGGACTGAGAAGGTTAAAAAAGACACAAACATGACTGAGAGGGTTAAAAAGACACCAACATGACTACAACAGGACTGAGAGGGTTAAAAAAGATACCAACAGGACTGAGAGGGTTACAAAAAGACAGCAACAGGACTGAGAGGGTTAAAAAAGACACCAACATGACTGAGAGGGTTAAAAAAGACACCAAAAAGACTACAACAGGACTGAGAGGGTTAAAAAAGACTACAACATGACTGAGCGGGTTAAAAAAGACACCAACATGACTACAACAGGACTGAGAGGGTTAAAAAAGACACAAACATGACTGAGAGGGTTAAAAAGACACCAACATGACTACAACAGGACTGAGAGGGTTAAAAAAGACACCAACAGGACTGAGAGGGTTAAAACAACAACACCAACAACAGGACTGAGAGGGTTAAAAAGACACCAACATGACTACAACAGGACTGAGAGGGTTAAAAAGACACCAAAATGACTGAGAGGGTTAAAAAAGACACCAACAGGACTGAGAGGGTTAAAAAGACACCAATATGACTGAGAGGGTTACAAAAAGACAGCAACAGGACTGAGAGGGTTAAAAAAGACACCAACATGACTGAGAGGGTTACAAAAAGACAGCAACAGGACTGAGAGGGTTAAAAAAGACACCAATATGACTGAGAGGGTTAAAAAAGACACCAACAGGACTGAGAGGGTTAAAAAAGACACCAACATGACTGAGAGGGTTACAAAAAGACAGCAACAGGACTGAGAGGGTTAAAAAAGACACCAATATGACTGAGAGGGTTAAAAAAGACACCAACAGGACTGAGAGGGTTAAAAAAGACACCAACATGACTACAACAGGACTGAGAGGGTTAAAAAAGACACCAACATGACTACAACAGGACTGAGAGGGTTAAAAAGACAGCAACAGGACTGAGAGGGTTAAAAAGGCACCAAAAAGACTACAACAGGACTGAGAGGGTTAAAAAGACACCAACATGACTGAGAGGGTTAAAAAAGACACCAACATGACTGAGAGGGTTAAAAAGACACCAAAAAGACTACAACAGGACTGAGAGGGTTAAAAAAGACACCAATATGACTGAGAGGGTTAAAAAAGACACCAACAGGACTGAGAGGGTTAAAAAGACACCAAAAAGACTACAACAGGACTGAGAGGGTTAAAAAAGACACCAATATGACTGAGAGGGTTAAAAAAGACACACACATGACTGAGAGGGTTTAAAAAGACACAAATATGGGTTAAAAAGACACCAATATGACTGAAAGGGTTAAAAAGACACCAACATGACTGAGAGGGTTAAAAAGACACCAACATGACTACAACAGGACTGAGAGGGTTACAAAAAGACACCAACATGACTGAGAGGGTTACAAAAAGACACAAATATGGGTTAAAAAGACTTGAGGGCCGCGTTCCCCATGCTAGAACAGAAAGACTGAGAGGGTTAAAAAAGACACCAACAGGACTGAGAGGGTTAAAAAGAGACCAACAGGACTGAGAGGGTTAAAAAAGACACCAATATGACTGAGAGGGTTAAAAAGACACCAACAGGACTGAGAGGGTTAAAAAAGACACCAATATGACTGAGAGGGTTACAAAGACACCAACATGACTACAACAGGACTGAGAGGGTTAAAAAAGACACCAACAGGACTGCGAGGGTTACAAAAAGACACCAACATGACTACAACAGGACTGAGAGGGTTAAAAAAGACACCAACAGGACTGAGAGGGTTAAAAAAAGACACCAATATGACTGAGAGGGTTACAAAAAGACACAAATATGGGTTAAAAAGACACCAATATGACTGAGAGGGTTAAAAAAGACACCAACATGACTACAACAGGACTGAGAGGGTTAAAAAAAGACACCAACATGACTGAGAGGGTTACAAAAAGACACAAATATGGGTTAAAAAGACACCAATATCACTGAATGGGTTAAAAAGACACCAATATGACTGAACGGGTTAAAAAGACACCAATATGACTGAGAGGGTTACAAAAAGACACAAATATGGGTTAAAAAGACACCAATATGACTGAGAGGGTTAAAAAAGACACAAACATGACTACAACAGGACTGAGAGGGTTAAAAAAGACACCAACATGACTGAGAGGGTTACAAAAAGACACAAATATGGGTTAAAAAGACACCAATATCACTGAATGGGTTAAAAAGACACCAATATGACTGAACGGGTTAAAAAGACACCAATATGACTGAGAGGGTTCAAAAAGACACAAATATGGGTTAAAAAGACACCAATATGACTGAAAGGGTTACAAAAGACACCAAAAAGACTACAACAGGACTGAGAGGGTTAAAAAAGACACCAACATGACTGAGAGGGTTACAAAAAGACACAAATATGGGTAAAAAAAAAGAGCAACATGATTGAGAGGGTTAAAAAAGACACCAACATGACTGAGAGGGTTCAAAAAGACACCAAAAAGACACCAACATGACGGAGAGGGTTACAAAAAGACACCAATATGACTGAAAGCGTTAAAAAAAGACACATGACCTAAAGGGTTAAAAAGGACACCAATATGACTGAAAGGGTTTAAAAAGACACCAATATCACTGAATGAGTTAAAAAGACACCAATATCACTGAATGGGTTAAAAAGACACCAATATGACTGAGAGGGTTACAAAAAGACACCAATATGACTGAGAGGGTTCAAAAAGACACCAAAAAAGACTACAACAGGACTGAGAGGGTTAAAAAGACACCAATATGACTGAGAGGGTTACAAAAAGACACCAATATGACTGAGATGATTAAAAAAGACACCAAAAAGACTACAACAGGACTGAGAGGGTTAAAAAAGACACCAATATGACTGAGAGGGTTACAAAAAGACACCAATATGACTGAGAGGATTAAAAAAGACACCAAAAAGACTACAACAGGACTGAGAGGGTTAAAAAAGACACCAATATGACTGAGAGGGTTACAAAGAGACACCAATATGACTGAGAGGGTTCAAAAAGACACCAAAAAGACTACAACAGGACTGAGAGGGTTAAAAAAGACACCAACATGACTGAGAGGGTTACAAAAAGACACAAATATGGATTAAAAAGACACCAATATGACTGAGAGGGTTACAAAAAGACACAAATATGACTGAGAGGGTTCAAAAAGACACCAAAAAGACTACAACAGGACTGAGAGGGTTAAAAAAGACACCAATATGACTGAGAGGGTTACAAAGAGACACCAATATGACTGAGAGGGTTCAAAAAGACAAATATGGATTAAAAAGACACCAATATGACTGAGAGGGTTACAAAAAGACACAAATATGACTGAGAGGGTTCAAAAAGACACCAAAAAGACTACAACAGGACTGAGAGGGTTAAAAAAGACACCAACATGACTGAGAGGGTTACAAAAAGACACAAATATGGGTTAAAAAGACACCAATATGACTGAAAGGGTTAAAAAAAGACACCAATATCACTGAACGGGTTAAAAAGACACCAATATGACTTAGAGGGTTCAAAAAGACACCAAAAAGACTACAACAGGACTGAGAGGGTTAAAAAAGACACCAACATGACTGAGAGGGTTACAAAAAGACACAAATATGGGTTAAAAAGACACCAATATGACTGAAAGGGTTAAAAAAGACACCAATATCACTGAACGGGTTAAAAAGACACCAATATGACTGAAAGGGTTCAAAAAGACACCAATATCACTGAACGGGTTAAAAAGACACCAATATGACTGAAAGGGTTCAAAAAGACACAAATATGGGTTAAAAAGACACCAATATGACTGAAAGGGTTAAAAAAGACACCGATATCACTGAACGGGTTAAAAAGACACCAATATGACTGAAAGGGTTCAAAAAGACACCAAAAAGACTACAACATGACTGAACTGGTTAAGAAAGACACCAACATGACTGACAGGGTTGAAAAAGACACAAAAGACACCAATATGACTGAAAGGGTTAAATAAGACACCAATATCACTGAATGGGTTAGAAAAGAAAGCCACCAATAGGACTGAGAGGGTTAGAAAAGAAAGCCATCAATAGGACTGAGAGGGTTACAAAAAGACACCAATATGACTGAGAGGGTTCAAAAAGACACCAAAAAAGACTACAACAGGACTGAGAGGGTTAAAAAGACACCAATATGACTGAGAGGGTTACAAAAAGACACCAATATGACTGAGAGGATTAAAAAAGACACCAAAAAGACTACAACAGGACTGAGAGGGTTAAAAAAGACACCAATATGACTGAGAGGGTTACAAAAAGACACCAATATGACTGAGAGGATTAAAAAAGACACCAAAAAGACTACAACAGGACTGAGAGGGTTAAAAAAGACACCAATTTGACTGAGAGGGTTACAAAGAGACACCAATATGACTGAGAGGGTTCAAAAAGACACCAAAAAGACTACAACAGGACTGAGAGGGTTAAAAAAGACACCAACATGACTGAGAGGGTTACAAAAAGACACAAATATGGATTAAAAAGACACCAATATGACTGAGAGGGTTACAAAAAGACACAAATATGACTGAGAGGGTTCAAAAAGACACCAAAAAGACTACAACAGGACTGAGAGGGTTAAAAAAGACACCAATATGACTGAGAGGGTTACAAAGAGACACCAATATGACTGAGAGGGTTCAAAAAGACTACAACAGGACTGAGAGGGTTAAAAAAGACACCAACATGACTGAGAGGGTTACAAAAAGACACAAATATGGATTAAAAAGACACCAATATGACTGAGAGGGTTACAAAAAGACACAAATATGACTGAGAGGGTTCAAAAAGACACCAAAAAGACTACAACAGGACTGAGAGGGTTAAAAAAGACACCAACATGACTGAGAGGGTTACAAAAAGACACAAATATGGGTTAAAAAGACACCAATATGACTGAAAGGGTTAAAAAAAAGACACCAATATCACTGAACGGGTTAAAAAGACACCAATATGACTTAGAGGGTTCAAAAAGACACCAAAAAGACTACAACAGGACTGAGAGGGTTAAAAAAGACACCAACATGACTGAGAGGGTTACAAAAAGACACAAATATGGGTTAAAAAGACACCAATATGACTGAAAGGGTTCAAAAAGACACCAATATCACTGAACGGGTTAAAAAGACACCAATATGACTGAAAGGGTTCAAAAAGACACAAATATGGGTTAAAAAGACACCAATATGACTGAAAGGGTTAAAAAAGACACCGATATCACTGAACGGGTTAAAAAGACACCAATATGACTGAAAGGGTTCAAAAAGACACCAAAAAGACTACAACATGACTGAACTGGTTAAGAAAGACACCAACATGACTGACAGGGTTGAAAAAGACACAAAAGACACCAATATGACTGAAAGGGTTAAATAAGACACCAATATCACTGAATGGGTTAGAAAAGAAAGCCACCAATAGGACTGAGAGGGTTAGAAAAGAAAGCCATCAATAGGACTGAGAGGGTTTAAAAAGACATGAATATGACTGAAAGGGTTATAAAAGACACCAAAAAAGACTACAATATGACTGAAAGAGTTAAAAAAAAAGACACATATGGTCTAAAAGGTTAAAAAGGACACCAATATGACTGAAAGGGTTTAAAAAGACACCAATATCACTGAATGGGTTAAAAAAGACACCAATATGACTGAATGGGTTGAAAAAGACACCAATATGACAGAAAGGGTTAAAAAGACATCAATATGACTGAGAGAGTTAAAAAAGACACATATGACAGAAAGGATTAAAAAGACACCAATATGACTGAAAGAGTTAAAAAAAAAGACACAAATATGACTGAAAGACAGCAACATGACTGAGAGGGTTAAAAAGACACCAATATGACTGAAAGGGTTAAAGAAAGACACAAATATGAAATATCTATTAAGAGTTAAAAAAGACCGGAATATGACCTATTGAGGGTAAGATACAAACATGACAGATCTATTAAGAGTTAGAAAAGATGTGACAGATCGATTTAGGGTTAAAAAAAGACACTAATATGACAGAGAGGGTTAAAAAAGACAAATATGACAGATCCATTAATGGCAAAAAAGACACGAATATGACAGATCTAAAAAAAGACACAAATATGACTAATTTATTAAGGGTTAAAAAAAGAATGGTTTCAAAACAGACAATGTGGAATTGTCCTTTTATCTGAATAGTCTAAACATAATTTACATTATCTGTGGGCTTGCCTTCGATGTATCGGAAAAGGTTCCAGAATTAAATTTGACTGTTTGTTTTATCCAAGTCAAGTTTTAACCCTTTAACCGCCACGGTCGAGTTAACTCGACAAGATGCGGTACTGTTTAAGACGGCCGATTTTGTCAAACAGGGTGTCAAATTTCATTCAAACTCCCTGCCACTAGTTGGCAGACATGTCATACTACGTCCCCGACTCAGAATTACGTCATGCTTCTATACAAAATATTCGAGCAAGGGCACTTTAAACTCGTGCGAAATATCAGCTGAGCTAGCTTGCTTGTGAGCCATTGTATCAGAGCGGTATTGTGAACGTAAACGAGTATTAGCATTAGATAATCGTCTAAACACATGGAAAAAGTTTACCAGGAATGAAGTGTTGGGTCTTCTGTTCGCTGACAGTTATTCTGAAGGGAAATATCTGCCTTCAGAAGATGACGAGGATTTGTTTATTCACACGCGTCTCCGCCTAGCAATGCTGAAGCTGCAATGTGAGAGATAAGTCCTACACCAAGCACACACGTGGATCCTTTGCCCAATGTCAGTGTTAGGAACATTATTTCACGGGTCTATGTGTTCATAGGGAAGTTAGAAGACCCTCATCAGACGTGTTATTTGTGTAGAGAACGACCGTGTTGGTCGGGGCACTGTCATTTTATCGCGGCAGCCATTTCGCCCTTTCGTTTTCATCGTGCCTCTCCATAATTGCGAGGACAGGTAACGTGATGGAAAATTTGTCTAATACTATTGGGTATGTCGGTATGGAGGTCGAAGTGTCCATAGGAGAACTGTGGGGCATCGTAGCAGCAGTATAGTTGCAATGAGAATGAGAACGAAAGCCACTCCACTCGGGAGGCGCGCGTGGCAGATCCAGGTTGCCGTCAGACAAAATAGGCAACAGGTAGGCAGTGTGGGTTGATTTTTTTATGTTATGCCTTGCAATGAGAAGTAGGCATATCGTGAAACAGTTAGCAGACCCTCATTACGTGTTAGTTGTGTGGAGAACGAAAGCTTATGGCCGGGGCAATGTGTGGGGTTTTTTTGGTTTTATATCGGGCTAGCCATGCTCCCTCGACAGTGACCGTGTGCCTCTCCATAATCGGAGGAGGACGGTAATGTAGTGGAGCCTTTGTCTAATATCAATAGATGTGTTAGACGAGGTCGAAGTGTCCATAGGATAGCTTGGGGAAACGTAGCAGCAGTGTAGGCAGTCGCAAGGAGAATGAGAAAGAACAGCCATGCTGATTTTCTCCACTCGGGAGGCGCGCGTGGCAGACCTTACTGCAGGCTGTCGTCAGACACAATAGGCAACAGGTGGGCAGTGTGGGGTGGGATTTTATGTTATGCCTTGCATTGAGAAGTACCGTGAAACACTACAAGAAGTGTCACCTGGATGAATAGGGACTCATTATATTTACAATAAAAAGCCTGCTACAGAAATGTGCATTCCCATCATCTTTCCATTTATTATTTATTAGCCTACACTATTGATTTACTATTTCCCTGACCATTTAGTATGGCACAATGTGTGTTCTTTTTGTGTGTACATGTCCTTGTGATGTGAATGTCTGTCAACTAAAAATAATAATAAAAAAAAAACCTCAAAGTGGCAGATCTAAAGGCTATAGTCAGACAAAATACAGGTGTAGGCAGTGTGTGGTGGGCCTTTGTGTTGTGCCCTGCAATTAGAGGTACCACACCATGAAACACTACAAGAAGTGTCACCTGTATGAACAGGGATTCATTATCTCTATGGCAAAAGGCCTGCTACATAAATTCGCAGCATCATCATCATTCCCATCATCTCGCTATTAGTAGCCTATGATGATTTACTATTTCCCTGACCATTCAGTATGGTACAATGTTTGTTCTTTTTGTGTTTTCATGTCCTGGTGATGTGTATGTCTCTCAGCAAAAAATATTAATAATAATAATATTATTTTTTAATAATAATATAAAAAAAATCATAAAAATTCAAAAATCAAGATGGCCGCCACCATATGACATCATTATGACGTCATAATATGCAAATTAGTTGGATACATTTAATCCCTACATAAACTTTGGGTCATCCTTAATATTTCTCTGATTTACAGAAAGTCTCTATCTCTTATCACTTTTAAGTTAAAGCCTTTTGAAATTAATATGTCAAAATTTAATGTTTTTGGAAAAAACCTCTGGCGCCTAAAGGGTTAAGTCAAGTCGGCAAGAGCTCCTGAATATCTTTCTCTCACTCACTCTTTCACTCACTCTCTCACCTACTCACTCTCAGGGCTCCTGAATACCTACTGTAGCCCTCTCTCTTTCACTCACTCACTCTCTTTCATTCACTCTTTCACTCACTCACTCACTCACTTTCATTCACTCACTCTCTTTCTCTCACTCTCTCTCTCTTTTTCACTCACTCACTCTCTTTCTCTCACTCACTCTCTCTTTTCACTCACTCTCTTTCTCTCACTCTCTTTCTCTCTCACTCTCTCTCAGGCTGCCTGCTGTGTGTGTGAGGAAACAGGAAATGTGTGTGAGGACAAAAACACGCCCATTAGCCTCTGTGTGTCAGGAGCATGATGTGAATCACACACTACACACACACACACACACACACACACACACACACACACACACACACACACACACACACACACACACACACACACACACACCACACACACACTACAGACAACACCCGCACGATGAACTACTGTGTGTTTGAAACCAGTGAATTCTAGGAACAACATTGAGAACTACACACAACACACACACACACACACACACACACACACGACACAACAGCAGTGGTGTGTGAGTTTTCTTGTCCTATGCGCTTGCGTGGTAGCAGAACTCCACAAGTAGCCCAGCTGGACAGAACACGGACACCATCGACGGGAATGTTGGAAACGGAACATTCTAAAGAACATCTGGCTCCATTGAGTTCTAAGAACCGAAGGATTCTAAGAACCTTTCATTGTTGAGGAACAGAATGTTCCGGTAGAAGTTTTAAGATGAGTTAGTTTTACCTCTAGTGCCGAATGAGTTCCTCCTCCTCTTCCTACTCCCCGAGCTCGTCTGACTGACTGTGTGTGTGTGTGTGTGTGTGTGTGTGTGTGTCTAGTGCCGAGTGAGTTCCTTCTCCTCTTCCTGCTCCCTGAGCTCGTCTGACTGTGTGTGTGTGAGTGTGTGTGTGTGTCTCCTCCTCCTGCTGCTCCTTGCTGACTGTCTGAGGCAGAGGCACGGGTACGTGTGTGTGTGTGTGTGTGTGTGTGTGCGCGTGCGTGCGTGCGTGCGTGTCCTCGCTGTTGAGAAAGGCGTGGAAGTGGATTCTGATTGGCTAGCCTTCACTCCTCATTCGGATGGTATCTGTGGTGTGTGTGTGTGTGTGTGTGTGTGTGTGTGTGTGTGTGTGCATGGACGTCAGTTTGTTTTGAAATGTGCTGGGGACAGAAACGCATTCGGAAGTGCATTTTCAGAAGTGCTGGGTACAATGACACATTCATTTTCTTTATCTTTTGCTCAGGTCATGTTTTGAAAGACGCTGTCCTAATTACTTATGTAAATGAATAAAAATGTATACAAAAATGTGATGTCCGTCCGACACGTTTTATGATGAAGAAAGACTTACGTTTTCAAAAAGCATTAGACATAATGTTCTGCTTCATGTACATGTTAACTGCATGTTTGCATTAGCCTACAATAAACTAACAAACAAACAATAAGATTAAGCCTTATAAACTGTGCTGCTCCGGTATTTTTCTCTTTTTGATCAACTTGTCCCCTGCCGTGGATGCACCAGTTGCTTGTAGAAGAGCATATCTATTCATTTTTTGAAGTTCCCTATATGTCATTTATTGACTTCAATAGGCTACACGTATTTCCCGTTTACAAACAAAATTAGAGGACACCGGGTGGCCAGTCACATCGTTTTAAAGTTGCAACAAATGATTAGGACTCCATAACGCCAGGTCAGCGCTAGTAACAATGTTGCAGTTGTGGCTGATACGGCTCTGGTGGCTGCTATGTGTTATGAATTTTAGGCTACATTTGAGTTTTTAGCAAAATTGAGTTTGAGGGTTTTTTTTTTTTTTAAAGTGGTGGGTACAAAATGACGAAATCTGATGAGGACGCGTCCTCACCGTCCCCATCGCAATCGACACTCTGAGGTGTGTGTGTGTGTGTGTGTGTGTGTGTGTGTGTGTGTGTGTGTGTGTGTCTATGGGAAGCACAGGCAAATAACAAAGAGGAATGCACCACACCTCTCGCTCAACTTGTAAATCCACACAGCTGCCCATTAACTCATTGGCTGCCAGCCATTTTCAGTGCAGAGCGCTCCATACTGCCAGACGTTTTACAGCATTTTGACGGTTTTTCCAAGATCCACCGAACGGTGAGCTTTATGACTATGTAAACACCGAAGGTACCAAATGAAAGAGTAGACTATTCTTTCACCAGGAAAAAAACAAGGTACAGTATGTGTCGAGGGTATGGGTATTTTTTCATCACCAGCCAACTTGGCTAGTAGATCTTATTTCTTACTAGCGAGTTCAGAGAGTGAGGGTAAACAAAGTGCTGTCCTGCAGCCTAACATCATCCACAGGCTCACCTCAGGGGTGTGTCCTCTCCCCCCTGCTATACATACTGTACACTAACGACTGCCGTAGCCAGTATGACAACAGGCACATTCTGAAATTTGCAGACGACTCAGTAATTGTCAGTCTCCAGGGGCCTCATTTATAAAACTTTCTTACGCACAGATTTGATCTAAGACCGTGCGTACGCTCAAATCCATGCCAACGCTCAGATTTATAAAGACCGTCTTTGACGTGGAAAAGTGCTTATCTCCACGTCAGGTTCCAACCTGACGTACGACCATTTCCTTGTGGTAGTGCCAGGGTACTGCAAGTAATCTGAGGTCCAAATGCGATGAATTCTCAAAATTCCAAGAAGACCAACGATCTCATGTAGTTCTCTACCATATGCATGATCAATATCAGCAGAAGTTGTAAGTAGTAAGTGTAATGTTAATACTTTACTAAGTAACAAGGCTGTTGTAATGAAATGTATTTTATTCAATAAACTCCGTTAGCATACACTCAGTATGACTGTTCATTGTCTCGTCTACTGATGTTCTAATATAACACACACACTGTAGCTATCAGGTAGCTATAACAGAACTGCAGCCCTCTAGTGGTTGGGGGTAAATATCATTTAACATTTACTTATCATTACATCCCCTTTTCTTTAGATGTAAGCTACCATACACATAAACAAACTACAGTATATCTCCAGCAACATTAGTCACAACTTCCACATGAACATGAACATTTTTTTTTCTTTTCACATTCTCAATACTTAATGAACAACTGTCCATGTCCATGAACTCAGACTTTTAAAGGATACAGATTGCTTCATAATCCTCAAAGATTCAGCCTGTCAGGTGCTTTTACACTGCGTGTGGATCTTCTCAACCCAGGTAAGTCAGTCTCTTTAGTTCTTTGGTTGTCATCAGGTGTTGGTTCAGCTGATGAAGTGCAGGCTGGATCTTCCTTTGAAGTTTCATCCTCCTGTCCTTGCAAGGTGTCTTGTGTTTTCAGCAGACTCCTTCGATTCCTTCTCAGAATTTGACCATCCTCTGTTCTGACTGTGTAGGACCTTGGACGTACTTCCTCAAGCACAGTCGCTTTCTTAGTCCAGGTGTTGGAATCTTGGATTCTCACTGTATCATGCCTAGCCAGTGGTACTAAGCTTTTTGTAGACTTGTCATAGTTTGCTTTTTGTCTCTTTTGTAGAAGTCTCTGTTTTTGTTTCACTTTGTTCTGCTTCTGTTCAGATGTGTAAGGAATTGTAGTACGTAGCCTACGTCCCATGAGAATTTCTGCAGGAGACATGCCATGCTCAAGTGGCGATGCTCGATAGCTCAACAGAGCTAGATACGGATCTGAATTACTTTCTTGCGCTTTCTTGAGCAACTGTTTGACTATGTGCACACCTTTCTCTGCCTTTCCGTTTGACTGGGCATACAAGGGACTAGACGTCACATGTCGAAAATCATATGCCTCAGCAAAATCCTGGAACTCTTTGCAGCTATAGGATGGACCATTGTCACTGTAAACAATCTGGGGAATCCCATGCCTCGCAAATATTGACTTCATATGTTTGATCACACAGGCCGCTGACATGTTGGGAAGCAGCGCCATCTCTGGATAATTGGATAGGTAATCAATTACCAGCAAGTAGTTCTTTCCATCTAAGTAGAACAAATCTGTCCCAACCTTTTGCCAGGGTTCATCAGGTATATCTGTGATTGTCATGGGCTCTTTTGGCTGTTTTGCTTGATGTTTAAGACAAGTGTCACAGCTTGAAACCATCCTGTCTATGTCAGCATTGATACCTGGCCAATATACAGCTGTTCTGGCCCTTCTCTTGCATTTTTCCATGCCAAGATGCCCTTCATGCAACCTATTCAGCATATCTGATCTCAGAGACCGAGGAATGACTATTCTGTTCTTTCTCAACAGCAGGCCATTAACGAAACTCAGCTCTCCTCTTATGTTGTAGTATGGTTGACACTCACCCCGTGGCCAATTGTCACTCAAAAGCTTGATGACGGTCTGTAAGGTGGCATCCTGCATTGTTTCAGCTGCGATCATTTTGGATTTCATGTCAGACATGGGTAGTGACTCAGTGATCAAGTTTACATGTGCATTGACTTCATTTTCGGTAGAGCACTCACCCTGTTCTTCATTCTGTGTTGTTGCTCTGGACAAAGCATCCGCAAGCACTATGTGTTTCCCCGGTGTGTAAATCAACTCAAAGTCATAGCGTTGAAGCTTCATCATGAGTCTCTGGATGCGCGGTGACATCTCGCTGAGGTTCTTCCTGATGATGGCTATTAAAGGCTTGTGATCAGTCTCTGCCAAAAACTTTGGCAAGCCATAGACATAACCATGGAATTTCTGAAATCCATTCACTAGTCCTAAGCACTCCTTTTCAATTTGAGCGTAACGACACTCAGCACTTGTCATCGTTCTCGAGGCATAGGCAACAGGTCTCCAGTCTTCTCCAGACGCCTGCAGAAGGACGGCTCCAATTCCATCCTTTGAAGAATCTGTTGATATCTTGATCTTTTTCGATGGATCAAAAAACGTCAGCACCGGCTCTGTAGTGAGAGTTGTTTTCAAACGGGACCATTCCGCTTCATGCTCAGAGGTCCACCTGAACTCACACCTGTCACGCAGCAATTCTCTCAAGTGTACGGTCTTGGACGATAAGTTAGGAATGAATTTTCCGATGAAATTTATCATCCCTAATGCACGTAACACACCCTTTTTGTCTTCAGGCCGTGGCATTTCAAGTATTGCTTTTATTTTGCTTTTGTCTGGTTGTACACCTGCTTCAGACAACTTATCCCCAAGAAAGGTGATTTCCTTCACTCCAAACTGACATTTGGACCTGTTCAGCTTTAAATCGTATTTCTGGATTCTTTGAAGGACTTTGTTGAGCCTGTCATTGTGTTGTTCTAGTGTAGCCCCCCAAAGAACTATATCATCCACATACACACGTACACCTTCAATGCCCTCTATGATGTGCTCCATAGTTCTGTGAAAAACTTCTGGAGCGGAGCAAATTCCAAAAGGCAACCTCTGGAAACAGTAGCGGCCATACGGTGTATTGAATGTACAGTACTTTGTACTATCCTCATGCAGCTTTAACTGCCAGAAGCCTTGGGAAGCATCCAGTTTACTGAAGTATGTGGCACCGGCCATCTCGCTCGTTATTTCATCTCTGGTTGGTATTTGATAATGCTCTCTTTTTATATTGTCATTCAGGTCCTTCGGATCCATGCACACACGCAGGTCTCCATTTGGTTTCTTGACACATACCATCGAATTCACCCATTCTGTCGGCTCCTCAACTTTCTTTATCACTCCCAGTGATGTCATTCTGTCTAACTCTTGTTTCAGCTTTTCTCGCAGGGGTGCTGGTACCCGTCTGGGAGCATGGATGACTGGTTTTGCATCTTCCTTCAGTTGTATCTTATAGGTGAATGGTAAGACACCAAACCCCTTGAAGATGTCTGGATACTGATTCACTATCAATTCTACACAGTTCTGTGCATTGACATTATTGATGCAGTAAACCCTTTTTACTAAGCCTAAATTCTCACATGCTGTGTCGCCTAGTAATGAGTCATGTCCATCTGGAACAACTACAAACATCAGGTGATGTTCCTTTTCTTTAACTTTCACTTTTAATCTGCATGTGCCTTTTGTGTTGATTATTTGTCCATTGTAGGCTTTGAGCTTCACTGAACTGGGATGGATGTGTGGTTTCACCTGCATGGCTCTGATGTCACGTTCACTCATTAAATTGGCCTTTGCCCCTGTGTCTAGCTTTAGAGGAATGACTGCGCCATTTATCTGCAATGGCACAATCCACTTGTCCTGCTCCACAGAATTTACATTTGCACACTGTTCCATCTCTTTCTGCTTAATTTCAGCCTGAGCCACCATGCCTACAAAGAATGAATCTGAGAGTTCAGTTTCTTCCACAGTATGGACACGTTCACCTCCACTTTGTGTCCCTCTGGAAAAGCATTGCTTAGCAAAGTGATTTTTCCCTTTACATTTATTGCATATTTTGCCATAAGCCGGACATTGTTTAGGCGCATGCTGGTTGCCACATCTTTTACACGCAAATGTCTCTGTGTCTTTTTCTTGCTTAGTCTGTGGTCTTTTCTGTTTATAATTTGGCCTATTCACGGCAGCTACTGGTGCTGCTGCACTGTCATCCATGTGCTCACTGAACGTTTTTGCATGCTGCTGAGCCAGTTCACTTGCTTGACAAATTTTCATAGCCCCAGCTAGAGTAAGTTCAGCATCTCGTAGTAATCTCTCCCTCACTTTTTTGTCATGAATCCCATACACTACTTGATCACGTATCATCGAATCTTTAAGCTCTCCAAAGTTGCATGTCCTCGCTTTCAGTTTCAAGTCCGTCACAAAAACATCAAAACTTTCTGTCTGTGACTGTATGCGTGAACGAAACACGTACCGTTCAAACGTTTCATTTTTCTTTGGTGAACAGTGTTCATCAAACTTTTCAACGACTATGTCGAACTTTTCTTTGTCATCCGCACTGGCGAACACAAACGTGTTGAATACCTCTACAGCCTGTGGTCCCGCGACGGTAAGAAGCAGTGCAATTCTTCGCGCGTCGGGCTTCGTATCCAGGCCAAGGGCTTGTAGATACAACGTGAATCGTTGCTTAAACGTTCGCCACTCACAGTCCACATTTCCAGTCCAATTCAGAGGGTCAGGCGGCTTCACACTTTCCATGACATCTGTTGGACCACTCCTGGTACCATGTAATGTTAATACTTTACTAAGTAACAAGGCTGTTGTAATGAAATGTATTTTATTCAATAAACTCCGTTAGCATACACTCAGTATGACTGTTCATTGTCTCGTCTACTGATGTTCTAATATAACACACACACTGTAGCTATCAGGTAGCTATAACAGAACTGCAGCCCTCTAGTGGTTGGGGGTAAATATCATTTAACATTTACTTATCATTACAGTAAGTATAGAAGTTAAAGTTTTAACTAATTCTTAAAGGTTGGAAAAGGAAAGTGAAAAAATCCTATAATATTGTAGTGGAGGCTAAAAGTGGAGGCTAAAAGTAAGTAAACGCAGTTTATTCACCCCAGGCATTTCAAAAATAGAGTTTATCAACCTCTCCAAAGACGTAGTCACCTATTTCAACTTTTAACATTGAAAAAGCACACTGTATTATCTGCATTCACAATATGAACACTCATCAACACTCTAAGAACCATTTACTGTAATCCACCAATCTTGAATTTCCCCTTGGGGATCGATAAAGTATCTATCTATCTATCTATCTATCTATCTATCTATCTATCTAGCCTATCTGTCTATCTATCTATTTTATAAACACTTGATAATATCCTCTACCACAGTCAAACATATTCTGAATGCGTTATGAAACGGCGCATTACCGTGATCACAGAATTCATGGGTTACCCACTTCTTATTTGACTTCTTCTTTACTTCTTCTTTATTTGACCATGCCTAGGCTATATCTTACTGTATCTATTTCATAGCATTCAAAAAAGCAGGCAGGCCATAGAGTCATCTATATATTTAATGTTCCCATCGATATTGACCATAAAGTGTCCATTTACGCTTGTTTAGAAGAAGGAAATATTCATGATTCATGATGTTCATGATATTCCAAGCTCCACAACAGAAAGATAATATTATAATGTAGGCTATATATGGACAGGTATTTTTCAGCATCTATACATCGCAAATAGACATAATCTATAGATAGATAGATAGATAGATAGATATTTTATTGATCCCCAAGGGAAAATTCAAGAATTTGGTGTTAACATTCCATTCTCACGGTATTTGCATTGTTGCCTTTATCAAACGCACGCACAGGTGCATTACCGTGATCACAGAATTCATGAGTTGCCCACTTTATATAAGAATATATAAAGGTAAATAGACATAATCTATCCTCTGAAAAGCAGAGTTTTGCATCTTCATAATTGCGGCCGAGTTGCAAGGAGTTATAGCACGCGTCTGATTGCATAGACTGTGTCTGATGGCAGTGCCCAAGACCAGATGGCAATACGTGGATAATAACAATTAGGATAATGCAGGCTAAAATATAAAAATATATAAAGGTAGGCCTAAAGGTCACTGAACATTCTTGAAAGTAAACAGTCCCTGACATCGATATTGCTTGAATCCCGACGCGCAGAATGAATGAAGAATGACCGGTGAACTACTTATACTATTCACTATACAATAAAAACATAGCCTATCCATAAACGTTCGGTCTACATGACACACAGTATCTCGCTTATAATGTAGTCCGCCGTAGGCTACATGGGCAGTATCTAACCCTGGGTCATATTGGAAACGCCATACTGTACCATAACGTATAGGCCTAAATTAGTATGATGTACTGTAGGTATTTCCATCATAAGGTAGCCTACTATGTTCTATTACCAAAGTAAACCTACTACATTTGCCACACATTGCCTACTACATTACTGCAAGCAGAAGGAATAAAAGCAAGCAGAGGACAATGGACATGGATGCATATTTCTTTCCAGAAAGCGCTGCTTGGAAAATTATTAGATTAGAAGATTAGAAGTCTTTATTGTCCACTACTGTGGAAATTCATCTTTCATCTTTGGCCCCACAACATACACGTATAGCACACACAGGCAAGACTACACAACAAGTACAACATAAAGCAAACACAGACAGAGACTACACATCAGGTACAACATAAGGCAGACATACACAGAGACTACACAGCAAGTACAACATAGAGCAAACACAGACAAAGACTCAACAGCAAGTGCAACAAAAAAACAAACACAAACCAAGATTACACAGCAGGTACAACATATGGCACAAACAAGTCTGCACAGCAGATATGGGGATATGGACATGTGCAAATGGGTTAAATTATCATAAAAAACAGTAAAGTGAATAATAAATTAATTAATTAGTGGTCAGTGGGGACATGGAGTATGATTTGTAGAACTCATAAGTTGAGTTGATTTAATAAGTTAATAGATAAAGGTATAAAAGATTTCTTAAAAATATTTCTACTGGATGTAGGTACTCTGTACCTTCTTCCTGAAGGGAGTCTTTCAAAGGTGTGATATAGTGGATGTAGAGGGTCCTGGACTATCTGTAGAGCTTTCCTCTTAGTGTGGGTTGTATACAGTTCCACCAACTGTCTCTGGGGGTTCAGTATAATTTTACTGGCCATATTTATAATTTTTGTGAGCTTACTCTTGCTCCTAACCCCCAAGTTCCCATACCAGCATGTAATGTTGTATGATATTACACTTTCCAGCAGACTGGTGTAAACCATCCCCAGGACTTTTTTACTCACATCAAAGCTGTTGAGTTTCCTTAAAGGGATATTCCGCCATTTTTGGAAATACGCTCATTTTCCACCTCCCCTCGAGCAAAACAATCGATATTTACCTTGTTCCCGTTCATCCAGCCATTCTGTGAGTCTGGCGATACAACTTTTAGCTTCAGCCTAGCATAGATCACTGAATCGGATTAGACCATTAGCTTCTCGCCTGCTAGCTTCATGTTTAAAAGTGACTAAGATTTCTGATAATTTTCCCATTTAAAACGCGTCTCCTCTCAAGTTAGAAAGTGCAATAAGACCAACTGAAAATGAAACCTGGCGTTTTTCTAGGCTGATTCGACATGGAACTACACTCTCATCTGGCGTAATAATCAAGGCAACTTGCAAACGTACCATAGGCGCAGTGATATCGTACGCAGCATCTGAAAATAGTCCCCATCAGACATCAAGCAGTAGTAGTGCCAGTAGCTGCAAGTTGCCTTGATTATTACGCCAGATGAGAATGTAGTTCCATGTCAAATCAGCCTAGAAAAACGGCAGGGTTCATTTTCAGTTGGTCTTATTGCACTTTCTAACTTGAGAGGACACACGTTTTAGAACCTTCCAGAACTACTGTTGTCTTTGCGTTTTTCTTTTACGTTTCTTATAAAAAGGAGATATCAGTTATCAACAATGACAAGCCAGCTGGTGCTCTCTCTCCCTTTCATGCGCACTCGAACACGTTCCCAATTACGTTATGAGTAACGATATTAGTAGCCTAACATAACGCAAATTAGATTTGCTGCGGAGACTTCAAAGAGTAGCATATAATCTCTATGTAACATGCTGTTTTGATATTGATATTGTAAATGTAAACGTTCTCCAAGAAGAGTGTAAAGCATTACTTTATGTTAACCACAACATCATTGCTGGGAAAAAATAGCGAACAGCCAATGATAACCTAGTGTGTGGCAAGCCAGATCTATTTCAATTTAATGTCGCTTATAGAGCGCCAATACATTACACATGTCTCATGGCGCTTTACAGAGTGTTAGACATTCAAAGAGAGCCCATGAGTAACAGGGGCAAGGAAAAACTCCCTAGAATTGGAGATACATATAGGAAGAAACCTCAGACAGATCCACGACTCAAGGGCCCAACCCATCTGCCTTGGGTCAGTTACAGTACAGTCATTTGTAGTTTGAAAGTTACAATGACAATGAAAGTTCAAATAGTCCAGTGTAGGGAATAAATTGTCCATTAGTAATCCATTAGTTATTTCGGAAAGTGATGGGTCGCTGGGATGCGTGGGCCAAAGATTCGGGCAGGGAACCACAGCAGGCGATGGTAGGGCAGTCATAGGGATGGCGAAGGCAATGGCGATGGTAGGGCAGTCAGAGGGATGTGACTTCAGGTGTGATGAGGGACAGGCACAGAGATGGTTGATGGCTGGTAATGGTTTACCTCACAGGTGAGGTATAGGGGAAAGGGAAGAGAAATAGAGTGTGTTAGTATTACTGTAAGTCATATTAAGTATTAATAAGTATATCAATGGTGATATAAATGGTTATACTATAGAGGGTTTACAAAACGCTTTTACACACCTCTTTTGTGGGGACAGGTGCGTAGGAATAGGTTACCCAGTTAAACCCGAAGAGGCATCCCGCACATCGTCCACCACGCATGCAAACATCCACCCACCCACCACGCACGCAACATCCACCCACCCACAATGCCCACCCACAATGCCCCCCCCCAGGCGAACCCACACACCACCTCTGAACCGCGCGCCGGAGCAGCATGGCCGAGCATGGCCAGCCAGAGTCCGCCCACAGGCGGCGCCACCCATCCGCAGACACCCCCCACCACCATCCGCGAGCAGAGAGAACGGGGCCCGCGCCAGCCCCACCCCAACCACAACACCGCGCGAACACACACCACGGCCCGACCAGGACACACAATCTGATCCGCCCCGCCGCCCAGGCCCCCCGGAAGCAGCGCCCCCAGAGCAAAAGTCCAGAATGCTTCATGTCTTTGGACGTGTCATCCTGTCATCCTGTTGACAGGGTCGGGAGGCGTAGGGAGGCGATGTAGTGTAATTAAAATCGTTAAAATCATTGGACTTCCACTCTAGAAACACCACCCCAAGAAGGCCCGGACCGCGAGCCCAATCCAAATACAATGCCGCAACAGCACTCCCAGCATTCCCACCTCCCCCGTCCCCCCCATCCCACAAAATGCACAGCCGTGCACATCTGATCAGACCGCATGCCCCAGCCAGACCGCCAATATACGCCCACGCAGAGCCACTGCCGAATGGAGCCGACACAAATCCCACCCCCCCCCATCTACAGACGGCGACGGGAGGCCCCCCGCGGACGAGCAACGCCACTTGCGAACGGACCCCGACCGGCCCAGAGCACCCAGCCACACCACCCGGGCACGCAGCCCAGACATGATGCGCAAGCCCACCCGGGGAAGGCCCATGACCGAAACGGCGCAAATGGACGCAATGGGCGCAATGGATCTATGATAAACTAATGCATGCTCAGCGGCCCGCATTGAAGTGCGTTGCGGGCCGTAGGCTAGTTTGGACACCCCTGATGGAACTACACCCTCATCTGGCGTAATAATCATGGCAACTTCCAAACTACTGGCACTACTACTGCTTGTTGTCTATGGGGACTTTTCAGATGCTGTGTACAATATCACTGCGCCTATGGTACGTTTGCAAGTTGCCTTGATTATTACGCCAGATGAGAGTGTAGTTCCATGTCAAATCAGCCTAGAAAAACGCCAGGTTTCATTTTCAGTTGGTCTTATTGCACTTTCTAACTTGAGAGGAGACACGTTTTAAATGGGAAAATTACCAGAAATCTTAGTCACTTATAAACATGAAGCTAATGGTCTAATCCGATTCAATGATCTATGCTAGGCTGAAGCTAAAAGTTGTATCGCCAGACTCACAGAATGGCTGGATGAACGGGAACAAGGTAAATATCGATTGTTTTGCTCAAGGGGAAGTGGGAAATGAGCATATTTCCAAAAATGGCGGAATATCCCTTTAAAGACGTCAATGGCAGTGAATGAGTTAAAGAGTGAGTGGGCAGTGTGTGTGTGTGTGTGTGTGTGTTTGGTAGAGTGTGTGTGTGTGTGTCTGTGTGTGCGTGTTAGTGTGTGTGTTTGGTAGAGTGTGTGTATATGTGTGTGTCTGATATTTAGCCAGATCATGCAGCCAGTGGTATAAGGCCAGTAGTGTGTGTGTGTGTGTGTGTGTGTGTGTGTTTGTGTGTAACCACACTCTTTCTACAGCCAGTGGTATAAGGTCAGTAGTGTGTGTGTGCACGTGTGTGTGTGTGTGTGTGTGTGTTTGTGTGTGTGTGTGCAGCCACACTCTTTCTACAGAGTGTGCACTTGAAAAGGGAGAAATGTCACCATCTAGAATAGAATAGAATAAGTCTTTAATTGTCCACCAAGGTGGAAAATTGTCTTTGGCTCACCAAAACACAGGATAAACAGAAAAGGGGGAAATGTCACCATCTAGTGGCAGTAACATAAAATGGCATTTGAGAAAGAGCCCTGTTTTGTTTGGTTCCTGAATGACCCATCTTGGAGGAGCAGCTCTACCAAGTGTGTGTGTGTGTGTGTGTGAGTGTGTGTGTGTGTGTGTGTGTGTGTGTGTGTGTGTGACAGAGCCCTGTTTTGTTTGGTTCCTGAATGACCCATCTTGGAGGAGCAGCTCTACCAAGGAAGCATCTGTGGCATACGGCCAATCGTATACTCTCTCAATCTCACACTCTTTAAGGCAAAATAAAGGTGTATACTGAAAATATAATACTATGTGCATCTTTGTGTGTCAGGCGCATACGGCCAATCGTATACTCTCCTAATCTCATACTTTCTTAATCTGATTCTCTCTTAATCTTTGTCCTTTTTCTTTTCCCTAATCTGATACTTTCTTAATCTGATACTCTATTAATATTTCTCCTTTTTCTTCATGTTGACCAGGTTGACAAGGTCTCACAAACTGTAGCTGTAAGTATCCTCTTGGGAAAAAATCCATTGACATAAACAAAGCAAAGGCATTCAGTTAAATGTAAAATGAGAAGGACTATATTAAAAAGCCTTTATTATGGCTGAGGTCATTTTAAAATGTGCACAAGCCAACATGTTTCGATCAACAAAGTGGTCTTCAGGGCAAATCAACACAAAGAATGAAAATGACACCAACGTAAGTTAAGCCCCACCCATAGTCGAAAGTGATCAATTAGCCTAATAAGTCATACAATCAATTAGCCTAATGAGCTACTCAGCTCAACAGGATTGGGGAAACCATCATCAGGGCGATGATGTAGCCAGCTCTGTCACCAGTGCAGGGCGTAGCTCATGGAGGATTTTAAAGAATGTCTTCCTTCCTTCAGCACCACAAGACTCCAGGACATCAAACACTTGTCTCATCTTCTCCTGGTCAGTTGGTGCCACTCTGATGTTTTCATAATCCTCTCCATTGATCAGTTTATTTGACCTCATCCTATCCGCTAGCTGGATAACATTTTTCACCCGTTGAATGAGATCTGCCCTGTGCTTGGTTAGGAATTCTTCAGCATTATAAGGGCCATCACTGCCCTGTTGGGGTTTGTTCCAAAAGCACTCAGAACTCAAGATATATGCTTGCCAGACTTTCCGTTTGTCTTTGGAGCTGAGGAGTTCAATCTTAAAGTTCACAGCCTCATTTATGTGCACTTCAAAAAAGTTGGGAGCAATGTCAGAGCTCTCTCTGAGGTCTAGCTCTTCTGGAGTCGGTTCTCCTAGAGTCTCACAGTCAGCTTTTAGAGCGAAGTACTCATGCATCTGAAGAGGTCTCCCAGGCCGGGGCTTGGCGAGTTTCTTGCCATTGAATCCTTCCTCCTGCATCTCTATTAGCTTACTAAGCTCTGAACTCAGTGGTGAGAGGTACAAGCGGAATGTGGAACAAGCGGAACACGGAACCGAAAGGGGTGAGGTACTGCTCACATAGACCTGAACATCTGCATGGACCTCAACCAGCATATCCCTCTCTTCCTCCTTCCAAGTGAACAAACGAGATATGAGAGAATAGAAAAGCCCAATAGGAGAAAAGGAGGGCTTTACCAGCCTGGCATGGAAGCGTCTCAGCTCACACTTCTCTATCAACACTCCACTGTCCTGCTTATGCAGAACCTCCACAGCATCCTTCAGGGAAGACGGGCTACCTCCCAAACAGAGGAAATGTGGCAGATGGATCTCCTCCAACTCTCCTGACATGAGCTTGATGTCCATTGAAGGGCCAGCTGGCCTGTACTGCATGTGGGGCAGATCATCAGCCAAGACATGCCAGTCCATGAAGCGGTACTGCAGGGTGACTGGACCAGCACACGTCCAGCGCAGACCGGACTCTGAGCACTCGTAGCTCCCTGCAGGAGAGCTCAGGCTGTAGGTGGAGACGCTCTCCTCTGTGGAGACTTCAGGCTTCACCAGGACCCAGAGGCTGGAGTCTGGAACTTCAGCACAGGATTCACAGTGGTGTCCCTCCCTTTAAGACACACAAACACACACACACAAATTGTTTGAACATCAGAAAAAGCAGCATAATGACAAGTTTCTCCTTCATGGGTCAAGTGAAGTTGTTCAGAAATCTTTCATCTGTGGTAAGAGTGAGCACAGTTATGACTGTGTGTGTGTGTACATATGTCTGTGTGTGTGTGTCCTCAGGCAATGTGCTGAAGAACTGATGGTAGAGAAGTACAGTATGTTCAACCTTTCCCTCACGCTGTCTACAGTTCCATCCTGTTATTGCTTTTAAAGGAACACGTCACCCCCAGGTGAAATTGGGTCACTCCCCGCAGTCCCTCGAGTTGGATGAGTGAGCCAACGCGTATTGTAGCCGACCCTGCCACTGTCCTAATCTAGAAACCGCCCGGTTAGCTTTAGCTTAGCATAGTCGCTGTATTCCAAAGTGTCC
>NC_084994.1:333926-361426 GCF_963854185.1 Sardina pilchardus
CAACTGGAGGGTGTTGTGGTTGAGGGCTGAAACACCCAGTGAAGGTTGGACACCACCTGATGACATCTGTCCCTGGCCTAAAGCTATAGCTACCTGCTAAGGTAGCTGAGGAAGGCACCTTTAAGTGTATTTATCAAGCACGTAACACTAACAGCATCTACATTGAACCCTTTGAACAGAGAGAGAGAGAGAGAGAGAGAGAGATGAAGCAAATTTCAGTGAGCGAGAAAAGAAATAAAATAGAAAGAAAGACAGGAGAGAAAGAACAAAAGAAAGAAAGAAAGAAAGAATCATGGAAGATTGGCAGGAAACAGGAGAAAGAGACAAGATAAAAGAGATGAAGAGAGATGTGAGGTGTTTGGAAAGATAAAGAGAGAGAGAGAAGAATGAGATGGACAAAGAAAGAGACAGGAGAACAGGTAGAGAGAGGGATGGATGAAATGAGTGAAAGCAGATGAACACAGAGAAACAGACAGAAGAGAGAGAGGACAGAAACTAAAAGACAGGCATGGTACAGGATACAGGATATTTACTCACTCTAGATACTCCAGTTTACAGTGTGGGTCCTCCACTAGAGCACAGAGCGGCTCTACAGCTGATGCACTAATCTGGTCATTACCCCACAGGTCCAGCTGAGTGAGATTTGAGGAGGGAGACTTAAGAGCAGAGGCCAGATAGGAACAGCTCTTATTGCTCAGACCACAGCTCCACAGCCTGAAACAGAGTTAAACATCTGAATATTAATCACCAATCCTCTACTCTCTCTCACACACACACACACACACACACACACACACACACACACACACACACACATACACACACATACACACACATACACACACATACACACACACACACACACACACACACACACACACATACACACACAGGCACACACACACACACACATACACACACACACATACACACTCTCACACACACACGCACACACTCCCTTCATCCCTCCCTCCCACACTCTCATCCCCCCTCCACCACACACGCATACACAAACACTCTCTCACCCCCCCCCCATAGGTGTACACACTTATCTCCCTCCATTCTCTCCCTCACTGTCACCCCCCCACCAACCACCTAACACACACACACACACACACACACACACACACACACACACACTACATGAAGTGATGCTTACCATAGTGTCTCCAGTTTGCAGTTGTGATGACAAAGAGCAGAACATAAAAGTTCCACTCCTGAGTCCAGCAGCTTATTGTCACTCAGGTGCAGCACTCTGAGATTTGATGAGTGTGATGTCTTCAGTGCAGAGGCCAGATAGGAACAGCTCTTATCGCTCAGATTACAGACCTGCAGCCTGAAACAGAGTTAAACATCTGAATATTAATCACCAATCCTCTACTCTCTCATCTCACTTACACACACACACACACACACACACACTCCTGCCTATCTGACACTCACTCTCCTCAAACACAATCATTCACTCACTCTCCTCACACACACACACACACAGATCCTCTACTCTCTCTCACTCACTTTCACACACACACACACACACACACACACACACACACACACACACACACACACACACACACACACACACACACACACACAAACACACACACACAATCTCCTGCCCCTCTCTCTCACTCTCTCAAACACACACACACACACACACTCCTGCCTCTACCAATCCTACCAATCCGCTACTCTCTCTCTTTTGTTCACACACTAACACACACCTCCCTCAACCTCTCCCTTCCTCCCTCGCTCACTCCCCCACCACACACACACGCACACACACACACACTCTCCAACCTAACTCACTCTCGCACCCATATAATCCCCCTCTCTTACACACAAACACACTCCTCCCTCTCCCTCACACACACATAAACTCCTCCCTCTCTTACACACACACTTATACATTTCCTCCCACTCTCTCTCACACAATCAGTGTGTGTGTGTGTGTGTGTGTGTGTGTGTGTGTGTGGGTGGTGGCGCGGGCGGGAGAGAGGGAGGATGTGTGTGTGTGGGTGAGGGTGAGTGGATGAGGAGAGGATTAATGATTAGTTGCTCAGCCCCCAGCCCACTACCACACACACACACACACACACTACATGAAGTGATGCTTACTGTAGTTCCTCCAGTTTGCAGTTGTGATGACAAAGAGCAGAACATAAAAGTTCCACTCCTGAGTCCAGCAGCTTATTGTCACTCAGGTCCAGCACTCTGAGATTTGATGAGTGTGATGTCTTCAGTGCAGAGGCCAGATAGGAACAGCTCTTATCGCTCAGATCACACTTATCCAGCCTGAAACAGAGTTAAACATCTGAATATTAATCACCAATCCTCTACTCTCTCATCTCACTTACACACACACACACACACACACACACACACACACACACACAATCTCCTGCCCCTCTCTCTCACTCTCTCAAACACACACACACACACTCCTGCCTCTACCAATCCTCTACTCTCTCTCTTTTGTTCACACACTAACACACACCTCCCTCAACCTCTCCCTTCCTCCCTCGCTCACTCCCCCACCACACACACGCACACACACACACACACTCAGACACAAACACACACACACACTCTCCAACCTAACTCACTCTCGCACCCACATAATCCTCCCTCTCTTACACACAAACACACTCCTCCCTCTCCCTCACACACACACTCTCCTATCACACACACATAAACTCCTCCCTCTCTTACACACACACTTATACATTTCCTCCCACTCTCTCTCACACAATCAGTGTGTGTGTGTGTGTGTGTGTGTGTGTATGTGTGTGTGTGTGTGTGTGTGTGTGTGTGTGTGTATGTGTGGTGGCGGGGGTGGGAGAGAGGAAGGATGTGTGTGTGTGTGTGGGTGAGAGTGAGTGGATGAGGAGAGGATTAATGATTAGTTGCTCAGCCCCCAGCCCACTACCACACACACACACACACACACACACACACACACACACTACATGAAGTGATGCTTACCGTAGTTCCTCCAGTTTGCAGTTGTGATGACAAAGAGCAGAACATAAAAGTTCCACTCCTGAGTCCAGCAGCTTATTGTGACTCAGGTGCAGCACTCTGAGATTTGATGAGTGTGATGTCTTCAGTGCAGAGGCCAGATAGGAACAGCTCTTATCGCTCAGATCACAGCTATTCAGCCTGAAACAGAGTTAAACATCTGAATATTAATCACACTCTCCTGCCTCTCTCTCGCTCACTCTCATCTCTCTCTCTCAAACACACACACACACACACACACACACACACACACTCCAACCTAACTCAATCTCTCACCCACCTCTTAACACCACCAACGAACACACACTTCTCTCTCTTTTACACACACACACACACACACACACACACACACACACAATCCTCCCTCTCTACACACAAACACACTCCTCCCTCTCCTTCACACACACACTCTCCTATCACACACACATAAACTCCTCCCTCTCTTACACACACACTCATACATTTCCTCCCACTCTCTCTCACACAGTCAGTGAGTGTGTGTGTGTGTGTGTGTGTGTGTGGCGGCAGGGGGGTGGGAAAGAGGGAGGATGTGTGTCTGTGTGTGTGTGTGTGTGGTGGGGGAGGAGGGAGGATGTGTGTGTGTGTGTGTGTGTGTGTGTGTGTGTGTGGTGGCGGCAGGGGGTGAGAAAGGGAGGATGTGTGTGTGGGGGGGGATGTGTGTGTGTGTGTGTGTGTGTGTGTGTGTGTGTGTGTGTGTGTGTGTATGTGTGTTGGCAGCAGGGGGTGAGAAAGAGGGAGGATGTGTGTGTGGGGGTGTGTGTGTGTGTGTGTGTGTGTGTGTGTGTGTGTGTGTGTGTGTTGGCCGCAGGGGGTGAGAAAGAGGGAGGATATGTGTGTGAGGGGGGATGTGTGTGTGTGTGTGTGTGTGTGTGCATGTGTGTGGGTGAGAGAGAGACTGAGTGGATGAGGAGAGGATTAGTGATAAGTTGCTCAACCCCCAGCCCGCTACTACACACACACACACACACACACACACACACACACACACACACACACACACACACACACACACTACATGAAGTGATGCTTACTCTAGTTCCTCCAGTTTGCAGTTGTGATGACAAAGAACAGAACATAAAAGTTCCACTCCTGAGTCCAGCAGCTTATTGTTACTCAGGTCCAGCACTCTGAGATTTGATGAGTGTGATGTCTTCAGTGCAGAGGCCAGATAGGAACAGCTCTTATCGCTCAGATCACAGCCCTGCAGCCTGAAACAGAGTTAAACATCTGAATATTAATCACACTCTCCTGCCTCTCTCTCGCTCACTCTCATCTCTCTCTCTCAAACACACACACACACACACACACACACACACACACACACACACACACACTCCAACCTAACTCACTCTCTCACCCACCTCTTAACACCACCAACGAACACACACTTCTCTCTCTTTTACACACACACACACACACACACAATCCTCCCTCTCTACACACAAACACACTCCTCCCTCTCCTTCACACACACACTCTCCTATCACACACACATAAACTCCTCCCTCTCCTACACACACACTCATACATTTCCTCCCACTCTCTCTCACACAGTCAGTGTGTGTGTGTGTGTGTGTGTGTGTGTGTGTGTGGTGGCGGCAAGGGGGTGAGAAAGGGAGGATGTGTGTCTGTGTGTGTGTGTGTGTGTGTGGTGGGGGAGGAGGGAGGATGTGTGTGTGTGTGTGTGTGTGTGTGTGTGTGTGTGTGTGGTGGCGGCAGGGGGTGAGAAAGGGAGGATGTGTGTGTGGGGGGGGATGTGTGTGTGTGTGTGTGTGTTGGCAGCAGGGGGTGAGAAAGAGGGAGGATGTGTGTGTGGGGGGGGATGTGTGTGTGTGTGTGTGTGTGTGTGTGCGTGTGTGTGTGTGGTGGCAGCAGGGGGTGAGAAAGGGAGGATGTGTGTGTGGGGGGGGATGTGTGTGTGTGTGTGTGTGTGTGTGTGTGTGTGTGTGTGTGTGTGTGTGTGTGTGTGTGTGTGTGTGTGTGTGTGTTGGCAGCAGGGGGTGAGAAAGAGGGAGGATGTGTGTGTGAGGGGGGATGTGTGTGTGTGTGTGTGTGTGTGTGCATGTGTGTGGGTGAGAGAGAGACTGAGTGGATGAGGAGAGGATTAGTGATTAGTTGCTCAACCCCCAGCCCGCTACTACACACACACACACACACTTTCAGCCACATTACTGTCACTGTCAGCAGTCCTCCTCGTCCCTCACACACACACACACACACACACACACACACACACACACACACACACACACACACACACACACACACACACACACACACACACACACACACACACACATACACACACACACACACACACACTACATGAAGTGATGCTTACCGTAGTGTCTCCAGTTTGCAGTTGTGATGACAAAGAGCAGAACATAAAAGTTCCACTCCTGAGTCCAGCAGCTTATTGTAACTCAGGTGCAGCACTCTGAGATTTGATGAGTGTGATGTCTTCAGTGCAGAGGCCAGATAGGAACAGCTCTTATCACTCAGATCACAGTCATACAGCCTGAAACAGAGTTAAACATCTGAATATTAATCACCAATCCTCTACTCTCTCATCTCACTTACACACACACACACACACACACACACACACACACACACACACACACACACACACACACACACACACACACACACACACACACACACACACACACACTACATGAAGTGATGCTTACCATAGTTCCTCCAGTTTGCAGTTGTGATGACAAAGAGCAGAACATAAAAGTTCCACTCCTGAGTCCAGCAGCTTATTCTCACTCAGGTTCAGCACTCTGAGATTTGATGAGTGTGATGTCTTCAGTGCAGAGGCCAGATAGGAACAGCTCTTATCGCTCAGATCACAGTTATCCAGCCTGAAACAGAGTTAAACATCTGAATATTAATAACCAATCATCTACTCTCTTACTTTCACACACACACACACACACACACACACACACACACACACACACACACACACACACACACACCTCTCTGTCACAGCAACACAAGGGAGCTGCACACACACACACACATACACACACACACACACACACACACACACACTCCTCCTTTCATCCCTACCTCCCTTACTCATCATACACACACACTATCTGCTGCCTTTAATCTCATCACCATTACTACAAACTCTCAGTCCCCCCCCCCACCACCTCCACACATACACAAAAACACACAGATGATCTCTTTGTCACAGAAAAACAAGGGAGCCGCACACACACACACACACACACACAAAAACACACAGATGATCTCTCTGTCACAGCAGAACAGGGGAGTCACACACACACACACACACACACACACACACACGCACACACAAACAGAAACACACAGATCTCTGTAACAGCCGCACAGGGGAGCCGCACACAAACACACGCACACACAAAACACATTTGGATTATGGGGCAGAGGGAGAGAAAGCGGGCCAAGGAGAGGGGGATTATTTCTATTGTTTGGTAAAGCAATGAAAACTTGAGAGAGAAATGTATCCTTTCACCCGAGCAGTGTCAGGTGCACCAGTTTTCAGTTGCACTCTTGAAAAGTGCTGCAGACCTGAAATTCCTCATCAACATGCAACATATAGCTGAAATCTCTATCGAAGGGCGACTTTATATCGTTTATATCGCATATAAAGAAATCAAGAACAGAAAGGGGATAACATTACCAGTCTGTGGTGTGTGCGACGCTTGTGTGTGTTAGAGAGAGAGAGAGAGAGAGAGAGAGAGAGAGAGAGAGAGAGAGGGAGAGAGAGTCTGTATGAAAGAGAACAAGAGATAGAGAGAGGGAGAGAGAAGCTTAATGTGTGTTTTGCATACTTGAGAGAAGAATTGCGAAAGACAAGAAATTACATTACTTATACGCACTCTACCTGCTGTTACATCACTTATACACACTCTACCTGCTGTTACATCACTTATACACACTCTACCTGCTGTTACATCACTTATACACACTCTACCTGCTGTCCACTTATACACACTCTACCTGCTGTCCACTTATACACACTCTACCTGCTGTTACATCACTTATACACACTCTACCTGCTGTCCACTTATACACACTCTATCTGCTGTCCACTTATACACACTCTACCTGCTGTTACATCACTTATACACACTCTACCTGCTGTCCACTTATACACACTCTACCTGCTGTCCACTTATACGCACTCTACCTGCTGTTACATCACTTATACACACTCTACCTGCTGTCCACTTATACGCACTCTACCTGCTGTCCACTTATACACACTCTACCTGCTGTCCACTTATACACACTCTACCTGCTGTCCACTGATACACACTCTACCTGCTGTCCACTTATACACACTCTACCTGCTGTTACATCACTTATACACACTCTACCTGCTGTCCACTTATACACACTCTACCTGCTGTTACATCACTTATACACACTCTACCTGCTGTCCACTTATACACACTCTACCTGCTGTCCACTTATACACACTCTACCTGCTGTCCACTTATACACACTCTACCTGCTGTCCACTGATACACACTCTACCTGCTGTCCACTTATACACACTCTACCTGCTGTTACATCACTTATACACACTCTACCTGCTGTCCACTTATACACACTCTACCTGCTGTCCACTTATACACACTCTACCTGCTGTTACATCACTTATACACACTCTACCTGCTGTCCACTTATACACACTCTACCTGCTGTTACATCACTTATACACACTCTACCTGCTGTCCACTTATACACACTCTACCTGCTGTCCACTTATACACACTCTACCTGCTGTCCACTTATACACACTCTACCTGCTGTTACATCACTTATACACACTCTACCTGCTGTCCACTTATACACACTCTACCTGCTGTTACATTACTTATACGCACTCAAATGAAACAATTCTTAAGTCAAAATGTGTGTTCTCCTATTTTTGTCACAACTTGGAGCCAGGTCATTACACATACACACACACACACACACACACACACACACACACACACACACACACACACACACACACACACACACACACACACACACAGACACACACACACACACACACACTGTACAAACACAGTGATTGAGATAGTGTTACTTACAAAGCTGATGTGACTCCTGGCAGCACCTTTTGAAGAACTTCCTCTGGACTGAGGAGTTCAGTCTGATCTTCCTCTGGTGTCTTTATGTACTTCTGCAGGTCAAACTCAGCCAGCTGCTCTTCTGACATCTTAAATGTCTTCCATGTCTTAGTCTTCCACTGTCCTGGTAAGAGTGTCTCTACATGCAGCTCTTCTGAGTTAATTTTGTGCTCCACTACAGCATGGTGATTCAGCTCATTCAGACAGTAGAACAGGTTGATCCTTCTGTCTGAATCTTCACCTTCATCTTCATCTTCATCCCTATATGTGTCTGAGCTCCTCTGATCTCTGATCTTCTGTTTGACATACTGCACAGTTTGCTCTGAGCTATCTGATTGGCTGCTGCTCTGTGGCAGTAGGTGCTTTAAGAGATTCTGATTGGACTCCAGTGAGAGGCCCAGAAGGAAGCGGAGGAAAAGGTCCAGGTGTCCATTCTTACTCTGTAAGGCCAGGTCCACTGCAGTCTTGTGTAGGCCATGACATGTTGTAGCTCTGAACAGAGCAGAGAGCTGAGAGGTTTGCTGTTGGTCAGGCATGTTTCTCTGTATGTTGCTGAAGCAGAGGAACACATACAGAGCTGCAAGAAACTCCTGGATGCTCAGATGCACAAAGCTGAACACCTTCCCCTGGTACAACCCAGCTTCCTCTCTGAAGATCTGGGTACACACTCCTGAGTACACTGATGCTTCTGTGACATCAATGCCACACTCTCTCAGGTCTTCCTCATAGAAGATCAGATTGCCTTTCTCAAGCTGTTGGAAAGCCAGTTCCCCCAGTTTGAAAATCACCTCTTCATCTGTCTCTTTTCTCTCTGTGAACTTGACATGTTTAATGCTTGTCTGCATCATCAGGAAGTGTGTGTACATTTGAGTCAGAGTCCTTGGCATGTTTACTTTCTCTGATTCTGATGTTTCCTCTACAACCGTGGCTGTAATCCAGCAGAAGACTGGAATATGGCACATGATGTAGAGGCTCCTGGATGATTTCAGGTGTGTGATGGTTCTGCTGGCCAGGTTCTCATCACTGATTCTCTTCCTGAAGTACTCATCTTTCTGTGGGTCATTGAATCCCCTTACTTCTGTCACCTGGTCCACACTCTCAGCTGGGATCTGATTGGCTGCTGCTGGTCGGGTGGTGATCCAGAGGAGAGCAGAAGGAAGCAGATTCCCCTTGATGAGGTTTGTCAGTAGCAAGTCCACTGAGGCTGGCTCTGTCACATCACAACACTTCGGGTTGGAGTGGAAATCCAGAGGAAGACGACACTCATCCAGACCATCAAAGATGAACATGACTGTGTGTGCTGAACTTGAGAAGACTCTGGGATCTTTGATTTCTGGGAAAAAGTGCTGAATAAGACCCACCAGACTGAGTTTCTTCTCCTTCATCATGTTCAGCTCCCGAAAAGGAAGAGGAAATATGAAGTGGACATCCTGATTGGCTGTTCCTTCAGCCCAATCCAGAATAAACTTCTGCACTGAGACTGTTTTTCCAATGCCAGCCACTCCCTTTGTCAGCACAGTTCTGAGGGGTTTGTATTGTCTGGGCTCAAAGACTGTGTCCTTCTTTTTTGCCTCATCTTTTCTGCATCTCTCCTCTTCCAGGAAGCCTTCTTTTCTGCATCTTTCCTCCTCCAGTAAGCGTTTGAAGATGTCACTGCATTTGATGGGTCTGTCTTGTGCCGTTTCTCTCCAGGATGCCCTCTCTATCTGTCTGACCTCATGTTCATCATTGACCTCTCCTCTCCCCCCCTCTGTGATGTAGAGGTCTGTGTAGATCTCATGGAGGAGTCTGGTGTCTCCCTGCTGTGGGATTCCCTCAATCAGACACTTAAACTTCTTCTGCAGGAGGGATTTGTGGATCTGCTGATATCTGTGTGTGAAGACCAAAACACATGATTTAATATCAAATCAAACCATTCAAGAACACGTATGCATACACACACACAGATGTACTTCCAACCAAAAAACATGATTAAAGACAAAATCAAACCATTCAAATCCATGCATGCGAACATACACACGTATGTATTTCCATTAGTCAGTGAGATTGTGTGTGTGTGTGTGTGTGTGTGTGTAAGTGTGAGATCTGTGGTGAAGTGACTTGCTTCATATCTCCCCTGAATGTCCTCATGTGATTACTGCTGAAGTGCTTCATATCTCTCCTGAATGTCCTCATGTGATTACTGCTGAAGTGACTTGCTTCATATCTCCCCTGAATGTCCTCATGTGATTACTGCTGAAGTGCTTCATATCTCCCCTGAATGTCCTCATGTGATTACTGCTGAAGTACTTCATATCTCCCCTGAATGTCCTCATGTGATTACTGCTGAAGTGACTTGCTTCATATCTCTCCTGAATGTCCTCATGTGATTACTGCTGAAGTGACTTGCTTCATATCTCCCCTGAATGTCCTCATGTGATTACTGCTGAAGTGCTTCATATCTCCCCTGAATGTCCTCATGTGATTACTGCTGAAGTGCTTCATATCTCTCCTGAATGTCCTCATGTGATTACTGCTGAAGTGCTTCATATCTCCCCTGAATGTCCTCATGTGATTACTGCTGAAGTGACTTGCTTCATATCTCCCCTGAATGTCCTCATGTGATTACTGCTGAAGTGCTTCATATCTCCCCTGAATGTCCTCATGTGATTACTGCTGAAGCGCTTCATATCTCCCCTGAATGTCCTCATGTGATTACTGCTGAAGTGACTTGCTTCATATCTCCCCTGAATGCCCTCATGTGATTACTGCTGAAGTGCTTCATATCTCCCCTGAATATCCTCATTTGATTACTGCTGAAGTGACTTGCTTCATATCTCCCCTGAATGTCCTCATGTGATTACTGCTGAAGTGACTTGCTTCATATCTCCCCTGAATGTCCTCATGTGATTACTGCTGAAGTGACTTGCTTCATATCTCTCCTGAATGTCCTCATGTGATTACTGCTGAAGTGCTTCATATCTCTCCTGAATGTCCTCATGTGATTACTGCTGAAGTGCTTCATATCTCCCCTGAATGTCCTCATGTGATTACTGCTGAAGTGACTTGCTTCATATCTCCCCTGAATGTCCTCATGTGATTACTGCTGAAGTGACTTGCTTCATATCTCCCCTGAATGTCCTCATGTGATTACTGCTGAAGTGCTTCATATCTCCCCTGAATGTCCTCATGTGATTACTGCTGAAGTGACTTGCTTCATATCTCCCCTGAATGTCCTCATGTGATTACTGCTGAAGTGACTTGCTTCATATCTCCCCTGAATGTCCTCATGTGATTACTGCTGAAGTGCTTCATATCTCTCCTGAATGTCCTCATGTGATTACTGCTGAAGTGACTTGCTTCATATCTCCCCTGAATGTCCTGATTACTGCTGAAGTGCTTCATATCTCCCCTGAATGTCCTCATGTGATTACTGCTGAAGTGCTTCATATCTCTCCTGAATGTCCTCATGTGATTACTGCTGAAGTGCTTCATATCTCCCCTGAATGTCCTCATGTGATTACTGCTGAAGTGCTTCATATCTCTCCTGAATGTCCTCATGTGATTACTGCTGAAGTGCTTCATATCTCCCCTGAATGTCCTCATGTGATTACTGCTGAAGTGACTTGCTTCATATCTCCCCTGAATGTCCTCATGTGATTACTGCTGAAGTGACTTGCTTCATATCTCCCCTGAATGTCCTCATGTGATTACTGCTGAAGTGCTTCATATCTCCCCTGAATGTCCTCATGTGATTACTGCTGAAGTGACTTGCTTCATATCTCCCCTAAACATCCTCATGTGATTACTGCTGAAGTGCTTCATATCTCCCCTGAATGTCCTCATGTGATTACTGCTGAAGTGACTTGCTTCATATCTCTCCTGAATGTCCTCATGTGATTACTGCTGAAGTGACTTGCTTCATATCTCCCCTGAATGTCCTCATGTGATTACTGCTGAAGTGCTTCATATCTCCCCTGAATGTCCTCATGTGATTACTGCTGAAGTGCTTCATATCTAGTGTTGCTTTCGTCAACGAAAATTATGACTAAATATCGTCGTCAACGAACTTTTTTCACGTGACTATAACGAGACGAGACGCAACGTAAATGCTGGCCATGTGAAGATGACTATAATTAAATTTATAAGGCAATATCGTTGACGAATAAAAACGAGACTAAATGTGGTTTACAAAAGAAAAACCATGCTAACATCTCTCTTCATTTTCGAAGACCAGAAGGACAGGAATGTTATAACATTATTTTGTGTTGTTTAGTCGTGTTATTATTTTGCAGTATTTCTGTTTCCTGTGTCTCACTTCAGGGGCGCATCAGGTTGCATGGTCTGATTATCATACCAGAGGACCAGCGTTTCTCGCATGGGCCTGTTGGTCATATCCGGTGCTTCTGTCACTCATCTGATCATATTTGATCATGTAGCAAAGGAGCGGTAGATGTAGCCTATAGCCTATCGTTATCGCTAATAGAAGCTAAGAAATATAGGCTACGTTCAGTCCGTTAGATTGGCAACTCTCTCAGTTCAACTTTGCACTAGGCTACTTATCTCACCTCCGCATGTAGATCTAATTCAGATGAAAATGTTAACAGGCAACTGCAGATTTGATTAGTGTGTGTAGCCTAAGCTTCTGTCCAGCTGATGCTGGCGCTGTCATATAGCCTGCCCTACAATAATAACATTATTCCACCGATCAGCAACGAAGTTCTAATCATAGACACATTTTTAATGGAACCTTGGCTTAGTAGGCTATCTAATGTTGTGTGGGAATTGCAAGAAAACGATTGAAAACAATTCCTTACCAACCACACAAGTGCGCGTGTGTCGTTTATTTAAACGGTAGAAAAACTGTTCATCAACAAAATCAGCATGGAGTTAAAACGTAATTTAAAGTCCCACGCATTTAAAGGGGCAGCGACGACTCAAGGCATAGGCCTGTAGCCTACCAAAACTGAGTGATGAACGTGAAATGCGTTTTATAGGCTACAAAACACTGCATTAAGATGACAACTGTGTGTAACCACGCTGAGGCTACCTAGTTAATGGTGAAATAGCATCCACATTTACAGCATTCAACCTAAGGACAACTTGATCTTAAGTTAAATTGTTCTCAGAAAAAGAACAGCAGGTCTACAGAATATTCCAAATAGTCCTTTCATGGTGACAGAGGGAGACCAAACTCTGTGTAACATACCTGATTCCACTGTCAATGTTCAGTGCCTATGTCCTAACCTGTAATATTTGTAATTGTTTAATCCATGAAAATTAACCAAAATGTATCATTTCCTATTAAAGGGGTAGTTCCGAATTTTGGACATAGGACCTCATTTCCAGGTTAGCCAGTGTGATATTTATCAGTGGAGACCGTTATCTGCACATTTCATCCAGTCCTATAGTTTCAGAGTTCGCTGGTGCTATAGTGCCTGCCACTAAAAACATCTTACCCAGTCTATGGAGGAACAACCCCTTAAAATAGAATTGCATTAATAAAAAGATACTAAAATCCAATTTTCATTGACTAAAACAAGACTAAAAGTTATTAGTTTTCGTCAACTAAAACTAGACGAAAATAAGACTAAAATGCTCATACTTTTAGTCGACTAAAACTTGACTAGACTAAAAGAGTATGAACGTGACTAAAACTGATAAAAACTAAAATGACAGCTTGACACAAAGACTAGACTAAAACTAAAACCAAAACAGGCCGCCAAAAACAACACTATTCATATCTCCCCTGAATGTCCTCATGTGATTACTGCTGAAGTGACTTGCTTCATATCTCTCCTGAATGTCCTCATGTGATTACTGCTGAAGTGCTTCATATCTCCCCTGAATGTCCTCATGTGATTACTGCTGAAGTGCTTCATATCTCCCCTGAATGCCCTCATGTGATTACTGCTGAAGTGCTTCATGGCTCTCTCACTTTCACTACATCTCACCTGCTGATGATTTCTGTGTGTTACATATGAGTTTAAGATGTGAGTTTTCTGATCATCAGTAACATACACACTCAGCCTTGGGCTTTCACAGTGTTGTGTTCTTCAGACAGACAGACAGACAGACAGCCAGCTAGCTCACTGTTCAGTAGAAGAGTCTCTCCCGACGTCTTCATCACTGCTGGTTGTAGGGGAGGGTGACCTCTTCCTCTTCCTCTTATTCTTTTCTGAACTACAACAAAACAAAACATAGCAAACTGTATCAAATACAAATGCACACAGACACATACATGTGCACACACACACAAACATGCACACACACACACACACACATACACACACACACACACAAACACACACGCACATACACACACACCGGCACACACCCACACAGACACACACATGTGCACACACACACACACACACACACACAGGCACACACACCCAATCAGCCTCTTACCCAGACATGCACACACACACACACACACACACACACACACACACACACACACACACACACACACACACACACACACACACACACACACACACACACACACACAGGAAGAATTTGCGGATCCAAAACATTGATAGAATACAGATTTAAACAGGTCTAATCAAACACAGAATGTGCTGTGCTATTTCATCCTTTTGTCACTAGTGGTTATGGGTAAACATAGCATTGTCGTTTTCAAACGGATACACTTATTGCAGAAATGGCATTACTTCACTAGTCTTTTTTCTCTTTGCATTTGGCTTCTGTGCCTGTAAGCATTCGTGGTTGTATGAATGGTGGATGGTGTATTGTGTTTTGTTGTGCTGTGAGTTGTCTTTCTGTGTGATCTGGACCACATGGCTCCGTGCTTTCACACTGTTCTGTTCTTATCCTGTGTGTGTGTGTGTGTGTGTGTGTGTGTGTGTGCATGAATGTGTGGAGAATCTCCTGTTTGTTTTACTTGAGTAGAAGGCTGGTAACTCACTTTAGATCTGATGGTGTTGATTCAGTGCTGAACTGAGGAGGCTTCAGCATAGAGTCGTCACTCTTCATGGACACACAGCTGGGCACTGGAGATGGAGGTCTGTGGGTCTGTAGGCTGGACATACACAAAAGAAATAAATAAAAAATATATTTATACAACAATTTATACAACAATTGGGTTCTATGGAGCTGTTTATTTCTTTCTGATTGGCCGAGAGACGTTCCATGAGTTGAAATATCTAGGGCTACAACGATTACTCGAGGTACTCAAGTAACTCGAGTACAAAAAATGCTCGAGTTCTTTTGCCTCGAGGCTTCGTTTAATTTATGTCACCAAATTATGTCGGTTTAATCTATGCAGCCCAAAATCCTCTCCTGAACGATCTTCATTTTAACCTGAGCAGAGAGTGAAGCTCAGCCTACGGGAGCATACCTATGTTCCCCGGGTCCTATGTTCCCCACTTTCTATGGGACCGGGGAACATAGGACCCTTTTTTTGGTACATTTTAAAAAGGGTCCTATGTTCCCCACTTTGTATGGGACCGGGGAACATAGGACCCTTTTTTTGGTACATTTTAAAAAGGGTCCTATATTCCCCACTTTTCTCAAAAAGGGTCCTATGTTCTCCAGCCGCAATACATACCGGGGAACATAGGACGCTTTTGGCAAAAAACGGGGAACATAGGACCTGGGGAACATAGGGATGACTCCCAGCCTACTCAGAGTGAATTGTTTTGCTGGTGTGTTATGGCCTCACGTACTGCCGCGCTAGTCGGGGAGACAAACAAAGTTTTTGGTGGAACAAATCCGTAGATAAGTAGTTCTAAGTATTATATTTGCATTTTGTAATATTACTGCTGCAGCACTGCAGGTTGTGCGCAACAGAAGGTACTTTCACTGGACAGCACTCCGCTAATTTGGCCGTTTTTTTTTTTGCGGTTCGGCTGGAGGTGGCACATTGGGAATCAATTAGCCTACAACAAGATACAGTCCGAGGAGCTGCAGCTTTATTTAATTAACCGCTGCTAAAACTATACAGTACATACATTTCCCACAAAACTCTGATTTGGTCGCTAGCTTTTTCACAGCTTCTAGCCATATACAGGTCCTTCTAAAAAAATTTGCATATTGTGATAAAGTTCATTCTTTTCCATAATGTAATGATAAAAATTAAACTTTCATATATTTTAGATTCATTGCACACCAACTGAAATATTTTAGGTCTTTTATTGTTTTAATACTGATGATTTTGGCATACAGCTCATGACAACCCAAAATCTCAAAAAATTAGCATATCATGAAAAGGTTCTCTAAAGGAGCTATTAACCTCATCATCTGAATCAACGAATTAACTCTAAACACCTGCAAAAGATTCCTGAGGCTTTCAAAAACTCCCAGTCTGGTTCATTAGTCAAAACCGTAATCATGGGTAAGACTGCCGACCTGACTGCTGTCCAGAAGGCCATCATTGACAACCTCAAGCAAGAGGGTAAGACACAGAAAGACATTTCTGAACGAATAGGCTGTTCCCAGAGTGCTGTATCAAGGCACCTCAGTGGGAAGTCTGTGGGAAGGAAAAAGTGCTGCACAACGAGAAGAGGTGACCGGACCCTGAGGAAGATTGTGGAGAAGGGCCGATTCCAAACCTTGGGGGACCTGCAGAAGCAGTGGACTGAGTCTGGAGTAGAAAGATCCAGAGCCACCGTGCACAGGCGTGTGCAGGAAATGGGCTACAGGTGCCGCATTCCCCAGGTCAAGCCACTTTTGAACCAGAAACAGCGGCAGAAGCCCCTGACCTGGGCTACACAGAAGCAACACTGGACTGTTGCTCAGTGGTCCAAAGTACTTTTTTCGGATGAAAGCAAATTTTGCATGTCATTCGGAAATCAAGGTGCCAGAGTCTGGAGGAAGACTGGGGAGAAGGAAATGCCAAAATGCCTGAAGTCCAGTGTCAAGTACCCACAGTCAGTGATGGTCTGGGGTGCCATGTCAGCTGCTGGTGTTGGTCCACTGTGTTTTATCAAGGGCAGGGTCAATGCAGCTAGCTATCAGGAGATTTTGGAGCACTTCATGCTTCCATCTGCTGAAAAGCTTTATGGAGATGAAGATTTCATTTTTCAGCACGACCTGGCACCTGCTCACAGTGCCAAAAGCACTGGTAAATGGTTTACTGACCATGGTATTACTGTGCTCAATTGGCCTGCCAACTCTCCTGACCTGAACCCCATAGAGAATCTGTGGGATATTGTGAAGACAAAATTGAGAGACGCAAGACCCAACACTCTGGATGAGCTTAAAGAGAAACTATGCAGGATTGGCGATTTCATCTCTGGTTTCGGTTTCGTTTTTCGTTTTCGCTCGTTTTATGCTTGCATTTTCTCTGCAGAGCTTCCCCGACAGCTTTAGCGTGTATATTTATACATGTATAGGCTATATTTAAATATATGAATTGCAAGCGTGGTTCTTCGTCTCAGACTTCCAGATGTAAACAAGGAGCGATCGTCTCCTGCAGAGAGTTGCATAGGGTCTCTTTAAGGTCGCTATCGAAGCATCCTGGGCCTCCATATGACCTCAGCAGTGCCACAGGCTGATGGCCTCCATGCCACGCCGCATTGAAGCATTGTCATTTCTGCAAAAGGATTCCTGACCAAGTATTGAGTGCATAACTGAACGTAATTATTTGAGGGTTTTTTGTATTAAAAGCACTTTTCTTTTATTGGTCGGATGAAATATGCTAACTTGGATTTTTGTTTTTTCTTTGCTGTTTTTGCCAAAATCATCAATATTAAAACAACAAAAGGCTTGAACTACTTCAGTTGTGTGTAATGAATCTAAAATATATGAAAGTCTAATGTTTAGATAGATAGATAGATACTTTATTGATCCCCAAGGTTTATCAGTACATATAATGAACTTTATCACAATATGCTAATTTTTTTAGAAGGACCTGTATCTGTATTGAGTGTTTACGATTCATGCACTGTCCCTTGCCACTCACTCACTCGCACCTCAATGACGTCACGTTCACTTAAAGGAGCCACGCTTAGGCCCAGCCTATTGCTGCTGTTGACTGCTGTACCACTGAGGACTATTATGCGTTATGTCCATCATTGGTGGTATACAATTACTGCGATTAAATTATGCATTAAATGTTGTCCCCTATTCATTTTTGAATCGTATCGTATCGTATCATATCATATCGGTATCGGCCACAACAAACCGATAAATATCAGTTATTGTTATCTGCCCTAAAATTCCATATCGATGTATCTCTAATAGACACCGATAGACAAATTCATTAGCATACAGATTCGCTTTACTTAGGCTACTAAGTTTAGAAAGCATTGTACAAATAAGCTATTTTTTATCCTCCCACAGTACACCACAGCAAAGCATGGATAGCTTTGTCCTGAATATCTGAAATGAAATATTTCTTCAAACACACTTATAAGAATATGCTTTCCTTATTATAATTATAAACTTTTCTGATATCTGACAGACAAGGATATGGATAAACAACTCTAGCCTACCACTTGGGCTTTGATCTTATGTTGAGTGTAAATAAAAACCTTTTTTAGAAAGGAATAATAGCCAACTGGCTGCTTATTTTTAGAGGCCTTTTATGTTGCATAACACACTATTGATATATGTGTTTAAAAACACAAAAGTCTAATTTATCCGATTACTCGATTAATCGTTGAAAAAATCGACAGAATACTCGATTCTAAAAATATTTCATAGCTGCAGCCCTAGAAATATCCCACGACATTCCACTCAGACTTTTCACAGCTAATAATAATATCATGTGAAGTTGTGACGTTTTAAACAAACTGTCACGTTGGATTTTAGCTAGTTGGATGGCATGTAGGCAAAGTAAAATAGTGGTGTTTCAAAGCTAAAAGCATGTCTTAACCGGACGCAATGCGAGTTAATATTTATTAGGCTACATTGCTTGACAACGGGAGAGATAGAACTAACAACCAGCTTTTGGCCATAGCAACCATCCATGTAGAACTAGTAACGGCAGTCTGTCCTGCAAGTAATAGAAATTTGCCTCGTGGATATGGCCGAACAACACCCGTGGGAATATCCATTACCAACCCCACTCTCACTCGTTCTATATTGCTGAAATATTTGACATACTACTTGTATTTTGAATGTGTGTGTGTGTGTGTGTGTGTGTGTGGAGAAACCACATTTGATGGACCATCGATGGACTCCTGTTTGTCTTACTCGTGTAGAAGCTAAAGGCTGGTAACTCACTTTAGATCTGATGGTGTTGATTCAGTGCTGAACTGAGGAGGATTCAGCATAGAGTGGTCACTCTTCATGGACACACAGCTGGGCACTGGAGATGGAGGTCTGTGGGTCTGTAGGCTGGACATACACAAAAGAAATAAATACAAATATATTTAATAATAATAATAATAATAATAATGATAATAATAATAATAATAATAATAATCATGCACTTTACACGCAACATATGACATACATGTAAAAGGACAATAAGAGGTGACTGACTTCGATAGCATACAGCATAGGAAAGAGATACGCGACTTTCTGCTTATCCTGTTTGTAAATGTGTGGTAATGGTGACGTTTTCCCAAGCGAGGGCGTGCCGAGGTGTAATGCGGAGAGGCTAATGGCCTGACAGTCTGAACGCAAAGGTGAGGCTTGTGGACCTGCATGGGCTACTAGCACCAGTTGGCCCCAAATTAGCCTGGCCCAGGCAGGCTCACCGGTCTGAAGCCGGCTACTGACTCTTTTTGTGTGAAGATGAACACAAGAACTGACAGCTACTGACAGCTGTTGACTTTTAAACTCACCCTCCAACATCAGAGTGTTTTGGTGGACACCATTAATGTGGCGTTGTCCCTGCAGAAAAAAAACAGCAAGAAACCAGCTTATACTGGTAGCTGGTTTTAGCTGGTCTTTGCTGGTTTTCTTCCAGCTATTGCTGATCTTTGCTGGTGTAGCTGGTTAGGCCACCAGCTAGACATGCTGGCGTGACCATCTGAGGAAGCTGGTCGTGCTGGTGTGACCAGCCTGTCATCTGGGATACAGCGGGTTTAAGATGGTCAAGCTGGTTTTCTAGAATGACCAACATAAGCTGGCATGGCCAGTAAAAACCAGCAATGAAGACCAGCAACACCAACTAAAATGACCAGCTTGAGGTGGTACGACAATCAAAACCAGCTGAATTACCATTGTAAGATGGTTAAACCAGCTGAAAGTATGTTTTCGCAAGGGTTTTGCTGGTCTAGCTGGTCAACCATCATAGGGTGGTCAAAAAAGCTCCCTGCTGAAAAAAAACAGCAAGAAACCAGCTTATGCTGGTAGCTGGTTTTAGCTGGTCCTTGCTGGTTTTCTTCCAGCTATTGCCTGTCGTTTGGGATACAGCGGGTTTAAGATGGTCAAGCTGGTTTTCTAGAATGACCAACATAAGCTGGCATGGCCAGTAAAAACCAGCAATGAAGACCAGCAACACCAACTAAAATGACCAGCTTGAGGTGGTACGACAATCAAAACCAGCTGAATTACCATCGTAAGCTGGGTAAACCAGCGGAACAAGTGGTCAAACAAGCTGGTTAACAGGCTGGTCAACCAGCAAACCACCTTAAGCTCGTCAGGCTGTTTTTTCAGCAGGGATGTGATGTGGTGAAAAGAAAAATAATTAAAAAATGATAAAAATGATAGCTATCTGTGGACTAAGGAGACCTTTTAAAAGATCATTTCTGAACTCACCCTCCATCATCAAGGTGCTTTGGGGACACAGGATCATCCAGGTCCTTGTGCTTCTTAGACACACAGCTGTGTGCTGCAGACTCTGGTCTGGGTGTTTTACTGGAACCTGCAGCCTCCTCTCTCTCCTGAGAGACACTCATCCTAGCAGCAGTGGGAGAGGCTCTCTGGGAATGGACATGAGTTAAGGAGATACAATAAGTCAAAGGTATAGTCCCCGCCCCAATTTATTCAAACTTTCTTAGTCTGAATCTCCCTAAGAAAGTTTGAATAAATTGGGGCGGGGACTATAGTAGGCTACCTTAGACTTATTGTAGCCTATCTCCTTTTACTGTAAGTCACACAGACAAAGAAAGTTTGAATAAATTGGGGCGGGGACTATAGTACCTTAGACTTATTGTATCTCCTTTTACTGTAAGTCACACAGACTAAGAAAGTTTGAATAAATTGGGGCGGGGACTCCCACACAGCATAGGATTCCAAAACGGACCCGCCCTCAAGCCGCCACATCCAGTTCTTATGTCGTTTGAAAGCTCTTTTCCAGCTCTGTATTTCGGTCGGTGAAGTAGCCTACCGCGGTTAAGTTAGCTTGAAATTAGACATTCGCCAGACATTCAAAACATCGCTAGTTCTCTATCTCATTCTACGCTGAATAAAATATTCACAAAGTGCGATGTTCATACTTGCATTTAGTTGTGAAAATATATTAACTGGGAGGGCAACATTGTTCCACGCGGTTGTCTGGCGAATGTCTAATTTCAAGCTAATTAACCGCGGTCTCTCACGCTTGCCATTTTCTGAAACTTGGCAGCCCTGATGTTAGTTAGCGAGTCCGCATACTAATATGGTTTGTCAGGGCTAAGCCTTCCCTAAAGGCGGAAATCTCCGTTGAAAATCTTCAGTAGGCCTAGGCTAAACAACGACAAGTTCATGCAACAAAAGTCTAATTGGTTTATTCCAAATATTAGGCCTACACATACCGAAAACACAAAGTGAATGGCAATATGAACACATTAAATAGTGGGTTTCTTACTTTAGGCTACAATACAATGACCTAGTAGTATTATATTTAATGTTAGCAAGCCCGCCGGCGCATACTAAGATCAAGCCTTCCCTAAAGGCGGAAATCTCCGTTGAAAATCTTCAGTAGGCTAAACAACGACAAGTTCATGCAACAAAATTCTAATTGGTTTATTTCAAATATTAGGCCTACACATAGGCCACTGAAATACAAAGAATGAATGGCAATATGAACACATTAAATAGTGGGTTTCTTACCTTAGGCTAAACTGTATGTTCCATACAAGACAAAGAAACAGACGCGCCACGGAGTCGGACTATTTACTTTCGCTTTTAATTCAACAGCCCCTCCCTCAGTGTCTGACAGCGATTTCAGATCGTAGGCTATAGTGTAGTCGTGATCCCCATAGGCCAAATAGTAAACCCAGAAATGTTGAGTACCCTAAAGTTTTATTGCATAAATGTAATCTATAGGCCTAGTGGATGAAATTCTACTTGGTTGCCTAAAGTTGCACTTTGGGCAATTTGCATAATTAGCATAAATATATAGCCAATTAAGGCGAATAGGGTGCAGGTGAATAGGGTAAAAAAATAAATAATAGATATCACTATGAAACTCAGTTGGTTACTTGTGTTAAGATGAGGAAAAAATGTATTGCATGTTTTTTATATTTTAATGTTTACATGCAAATGAGGCCCTATCTCATAAAAAAGGCTCTAATTTGCACACACACAAAATCAGATAGTGTGATAAAGCCAGGCTCAAAATGTTTCTTTTTTCCAAAGTAAACATGTATACTTGGAGGGCTGAGTTGGTGAAAACCTTTAAATGAACCTGGTAAGGAGGCAGTGTTAACCTATTGGTCATAATTGTGACCGTACAAAAACATCTTGCTCCTGTACCTTTAAAATGTCATAGTTATATGTTGTATATAGTTCTTGTATATAGTTAATGTGCATTTGTGTACGTGTGCATGCTGGATATAGTTATTTTGCATATTATGTATAGTTCTTGTAGGTTTGCGTGTGTGTGCATGCTGTTAGTTATTTTGCATGGAGCACCTAATTTCTTAATCCGTCCGTCCATAGGTCAACACTGGCTCCTGACCAGGTTCCTTAAAGGTTTTCACCAACTCAGACCCCAAGTACACATGTTTACCATTGGAAAAAAATATTTTGAGAATGACTTTATTATTAAACAATCTGATGTTGTCAGTATGCAAATGAGCGCATGTTTAATGAGACATGGCCTCATTTGCACATTTGTAAACATTAAAATATAAAAAACATGCAATACATTTTTTCTCATCTTAACACAAGTAACCAACTGAGAAAGTTTCATAGTGATATGTATTATTTAAATTTTTTACCCTATTCACCTGCACCCTATTCACCTTAATTGCCTATATATGTATGCTAATTATGCAAATTGCCCAAAGTGCAACTTTAGGCAACCAAGTTAAATTCCATCTATAAGGCCTATAGATGACATTTCTGCAATAAAACTTTAGGGTACTCAACATTTCTGGGTTCAAGAAATTACGACCAGACTACTACGGGACGCAGGGGATAATTTTGAAGTGATCGGGCCGAGGACATGTATGCTGACCCCGCGTACACTCTGTCTCCGTCCGTCAACGGATCTCATTCACTTTGCATGGGGCGGACTCGAAATGCAATATGCTTAGGCTATTGTTGCGCTCTAGATGATGGTGTGTCAAAACAAAAAAATCTCGGGGAAAAGGTGCAGTACTAGGTCGAACTCGAAAAATGTCACAAGACAAAAGTATTAGCAGAGAAAACGTAGGCTATTTTACTAGAGCACACATTACAGTCATTAGGATATTTTCAATGTAATTAACAAAACCCAGCGGGTTCAAGGCAAACAAGAGACAGTGTAATGGGAGAGCCTTGATATAAGGCCAGGTCCAAGTAGTGAAAATACACTGTTTTTTATATATACAGCGCCCTCCACAATTATTGGCACTCCTGGTTAATATAAGGCCAGGCCCAAGTAGTGAAAATACACTGTTTTTTATATATACAGCGCCCTCCACAATTATTGGCACCCCTGGTTAATATAAGGCCAGGCCCAAGTAGTGAAAATACACTGTTTTTTCTATATGCCTACAGCGCCCTCCACAATTATTGGCACCCCTGGTTAATATAAGGCCAGGCCCAAGTAGTGGAAATACACTGTTTTATATATATACAGCGCCCTCCACAATTATTGGCACCCCTGGTTAATATAAGGCCAGGCCCAAGTAGTGGAAATACACTGTTTTATATATATACAGCGCCCTCCACAATTATTGGCACCCCTGGTTAATATAAGGCCAGGCCCAAGTAGTGGAAATACACTGTTTTATATATATACAGCGCCCTCCACAATTATTGGCACCCCTGGTTAATATAAGGCCAGGCCCAAGTAGTGGAAATACACTGTTTTATATATATACAGCGCCCTCCACAATTATGGATCACGCAAACACCGGTGATAACGTTAGCTCAGGTATCCTTTACCAAAGATCCTTAAGGCGGAGCAAGATACTTCATGAGAAGCCACTTCCTGGAACCCGAATCGCAAGAGGGAGGGGGGCAAAATCCCCCTTTATGCAGAGCTGTTCCGCCTCTTTTCCATTGAAGTCTATGGACATGACGCGCATGACACACCCTCTTTATGCAGAGGAAGTGATCCCCGTTTTGCACCCATAGACATGAATTACGACGACGTATCTTGCTCCGCCTAAAGGTATCCCTTTCCACAGGTGTATACAATCAAGCACCTTGATTATCAATGCAGACTGCATGGTGCTTGATTGTATACACCTGTGGAAAGGGACCTGATGAAACCCATGAATACTTCTTCTTCTTCTTCTGTAGTATTTGGCGGCTGGACATGCCGGAGGATACCCAGCAACGCTTTGTCTGACATCACCGTGAAAAGGGCTAATTCAAACTTCCCGCTGACAGCCCAATCAATCAAACATAAGTCAGTCAGGCATAACACAATGCTCCCAGCACAATAGATCGACTATTCGATGCAGAACAGAACGGCAGCTCCATGCCTTACACAATACAGTAACTGAACGATAGCTCAATGTCCCACATAAACGCTTGTGTGCAGACATAACACACTTGTGTGTTTTTTATATATAAAAGACTTACTGCTTACTTACTTCAGCTGTCCATAATGTGTGTGTGTGTGTGTGTGTGTGTGTGTGTGTGTTACATGTAATAAATGACACTCCTAAGTGTGGGAAATAATCTGAGGGTATTGTCAACAAGTTATTCAAAGAGTTGAATTGCAATTACAAATTTTTTTTTTTTTTTTTTTTCAGTTACACAAATAATTATATTCCTTTTGCAATTATTTATTCCTTTTACAAATTTGAAAAAAATAAATATACAGTATATATATATATAATTTTTTTTTTTTCAAATTTGTATTTGATATTTTGATTACAGTTTTTGCCTATTGCTTACACACGTTTTGCAGCATTTGGCTCATTATGTCAAAACTCTACACACAGCTATATAACACATAGCACTTGGGGATAAACAACTCACATCTATGCCAAAATGAAACACTGCAATCAAAACATAACACTCCTTTCTAAAAACTAAATTCTTGCAACAAAACTAAACACACAAGCACCATTTGAATCACCCTTCCATATCACCAGTAACACACTGATGCACTTTATATAAAACACTGCCGTCTTTGTGTTTCTATTTTAATTGGTCATTTTCTCAGACCTCGTCTTCTGTAAAACTCAAAAGTTGTTATCAATCAATAGAAATGGAAACGTCAAATATAGCATCAAAACAAAAGTAAAAAAAAAAAAAAAAAAAGTTACTGGATCATTTGCAATTGAAAAAAACAACAACATACTGTATATATTTGTTTTGTGTGTGTGTGTGTGTGTGTGTGTGTGTGTGTGTGTGTGTGTGTGTGTGTGTGTGTGTGTGTGTGTGTGTGTCTGTGTGTGTGTCTGTGTCTGTGTCTGTGTCTGTGTGTCTGTGAGTGTGTACATGTGCATGTGAGTGTGTGTGTGTGTCTGTATGTCTGTGAGTGTGTATATGTGCATGTGAGTGTGTGTGTGTGTGTGTGGGGGGGGGGCAATACTGTATCACACACACAAACAGTGGGTGTGCCTCTTCAATTGCCTGCAGAAGAGGCATGTGGGCATGTGGTTGGGGATAAACAATAAATAACTCATTTGGCTCTATATACACAGCTATATAACACATAGCACTTATATTTAAATAACTCATATCTATGCCAAAATGAAACACTGCAATCAAAACATAACACTCCTTTCTAAAAACTAAATTCTTGCAACAAAACTAAACACACAAGCACCATTTGAATCACCCTTCCATATCACCAGTAACACACTGATGCACTTTATATAACTTTAGTTACTGGATCATTTGCAATTGAAAAAAACAACAACATACTGTATATATTTGTTTTGTTTTGTGTGTGTGTGTGTGTGTGTGTGTGTGTGTGTGTGTGTGTGTGGGGGGGGGGGGCAATACTGTATCACACACACAAACAGTGGGTGTGTCTCTTCAATTGCCTGCAGAAGAGGCATGCGGGCATGTGGTTGGAGATCATATACTTTCCACCGCCATGCAAAACAACATACTGTATATGTGAGCGTGTATATGTGCATGTGAGTGTGTGTGTGTGTGTGTGGCGATCATATACTTTCCACCGCCATGCGAAACAACATACTACATATGTGAGCGTGTATATGTGCATGTGAGTGTGTGTGTGTGTGTGTGGCGATCATATACTTTCCACCGCCATGCAAAACAACATACTGTATATGTGAGTGTGTATATGTGCATGTGAGTGTGTGTGTGTGTGTGGCGATCATATACTTTCCACCGCCATGCAAAACAACATACTGTAGCCTATATGTGAGTGTGTATATGTGCATGTGAGTGTGTGTGTGTGTGGTGATCATATACTTTCCACCGCCATGCAAAACAACATACTGTAGCCTATATGTGAGCGTGTATATGTGCATGTGAGTGTGTGTGTGTGTGGTGATCATATACTTTCCACCGCCATGCAAAACAACATACTGTAGCCTATATGTGAGCGTGTATATGTGCATGTGAGTGTGTGTGTGTGTGTGTGGCGATCATATACTTTCCACCGCCATGCGAAAAATAATTCTTTGATCTAGAAAGGGGCTGTAAGGGGGCAGTGTACAACTTTTGACACATGAAATGACCGTGATATGGCAGGTGAACAACTTTTGACACATGAAATGACAGTGATATGGCAGGTGTACAACTTTTGACACATGAAATGACAGTGATATGGCAGGTGTACAACTTTTGATACATGAAATGACAGTGATATGGCAGGTGTACAACTTTTGACACATGAAATGACAGTGATATGGCAGGTGAACAACTTTTGACACATGAAATGACAGTGATATGGCAGGTGTACAACTTTTGACACATGAAATGACAGTGATATGGTAGTGTAGGTGTACAACTTTTGACACATGAAATGACCGTGATATGGCAGGTGAACAACTTTTGACACATGAAATGACAGTGATATGGCAGGTGTACAACTTTTGACACATGAAATGACAGTGATAT
>NC_084994.1:371426-386426 GCF_963854185.1 Sardina pilchardus
CTCTAGCAGCACATCCAGTCACAGTTAGCTACCATGACAACGCTAGATGCATCACTGCACATCATCTCTAGCACTGCATCCAGTCACAGTTAGCTACCATGACAACGCTAGATGCATCACTGCACATCATCTCTAGCAGCACATCCAGTCACAGTTAGCTACCATGACAACGCTAGATGCATCACTGCACATCATCTCTAACAGCACATCCAGTCACAGTTAGCTACCATGACAACGCTAGATGCATCACTGCACATCATCTCTAACAGCACATCCAGTCACAGTTAGCTACCATGACAACGCTAGATGCATCACTGCACATCATCTCTAACAGCACATCCAGTCACAGTTAGCTACCATGACAACGCTAGATGCATCACTGCACATCATCTCTAGCACTGCATCCAGTCACAGTTAGCTACCATGACAACGCTAGATGCATCACTGCACATCATCTCTAGCAGCACATCCAGTCACAGTTAGCTACCATGACAACGCTAGATGCATCACTGCACATCATCTCTAGCACTGCATCCAGTCACAGTTAGCTACCATGACAACGCTAGATGCATCACTGCACGTTAGTCATCTCTAGCACTGCATCCAGTCACAGTTAGCTACCATGACAACGCTAGATGCATCACTGCACGTTAGTCATCTCTAGCAGCACATCCAGTCACAGTTAGCTACCATGACAACGCTAGATGCATCACTGCACATCATCTCTAGCAGCACATCCAGTCACAGTTAGCTACCATGACAACGCTAGATGCATCACTGCACATCATCTCTAGCAGCGCATCCAGTCACAGTTAGCTACCATGACAACGCTAGATGCATCACTGCACATCATCTCTAGCAGCACATCCAGTCACAGTTAGCTACCATGACAACGCTAGATGCATCACTGCACGTTAGTCATCTCTAGCACTGCATCCAGTCACAGTTAGCTACCATGACAACGCTAGATGCATCACTGCACGTTAGTCATCTCTAGCAGCACATCCAGTCACAGTTAGCTACCATGACAACGCTAGATGCATCACTGCACATCATCTCTAACAGCACATCCAGTCACAGTTAGCTACCATGACAACGCTAGATGCATCACCGCACGTCATCTCTAGCACTGCATCCAGTCACAGTAAGCTACCATGACAACGCTAGATGCATCTCTAGCACTGCATCCAGTCACAGTTAGCTACCATGACAACGCTAGATGCATCACTGCACATCATCTCTAACAGCACATCCAGTCACAGTTAGCTACCATGACAACGCTAGATGCATCACCGCACGTTAGTCATCTCTAGCAGCACATCCAGTCACAGTTAGCTACCATGACAACGCTAGATGCATCACTGCACATCATCTCTAGCAGCACATCCAGTCACAGTTAGCTACCATGACAACGCTAGATGCATCACTGCACATCATCTCTAGCAGCACATCCAGTCACAGTTAGCTACCATGACAACGCTAGATGCATCACTGCACATCATCTCTAGCAGCACATCCAGTCACAGTTAGCTACCATGACAACGCTAGATGCATCACTGCACGTTAGTCATCTCTAGCACTGCATCCAGTCACAGTTAGCTACCATGACAACGCTAGATGCATCACTGCACATCATCTCTAACAGCACATCCAGTCACAGTTAGCTACCATGACAACGCTAGATGCATCACTGCACGTCATCTCTAGCAGCACATCCAGTCACAGTTAGCTACCATGACAACGCTAGATGCATCACTGCACATCATCTCTAGCACTGCATCCAGTCACAGTTAGCTACCATGACAACGCTAGATGCATCACTGCACATCATCTCTAACAGCACATCCAGTCACAGTTAGCTACCATGACAACGCTAGATGCATCACTGCACATCATCTCTAACAGCACATCCAGTCACAGTTAGCTACCATGACAACGCTAGATGCATCACTGCACGTTAGTCATCTCTAGCACTGCATCCAGTCACAGTTAGCTACCATGACAACGCTAGATGCATCACTGCACGTTAGTCATCTCTAGCAGCACATCCAGTCACAGTTAGCTACCATGACAACGCTAGATGCATCACTGCACATCATCTCTAACAGCACATCCAGTCACAGTTAGCTACCATGACAACGCTAGATGCATCACTGCACATCATCTCTAGCAGCACATCCAGTCACAGTTAGCTACCATGACAACGCTAGATGCATCACTGCACGTCATCTCTAACAGCACATCCAGTCACAGTTAGCTACCATGACAACGCTAGATGCATCACTGCACATCATCTCTAACAGCACATCCAGTCACAGTTAGCTACCATGACAACGCTAGATGCATCACTGCACATCATCTCTAACAGCACATCCAGTCACAGTTAGCTACCATGACAACGCTAGATGCATCACTGCACATCATCTCTAGCACTGCATCCAGTCACAGTTAGCTACCATGACAACGCTAGATGCATCACTGCACATCATCTCTAGCAGCACATCCAGTCACAGTTAGCTACCATGACAACGCTAGATGCATCACTGCACGTTAGTCATCTCTAGCAGCACATCCAGTCACAGTTAGCTACCATGACAACGCTAGATGCATCACTGCACATCATCTCTAACAGCACATCCAGTCACAGTTAGCTACCATGACAACGCTAGATGCATCACTGCACGTTAGTCATCTCTAGCACTGCATCCAGTCACAGTTAGCTACCATGACAACGCTAGATGCATCACTGCACATCATCTCTAGCAGCACATCCAGTCACAGTTAGCTACCATGACAACGCTAGATGCATCACTGCACGTTAGTCATCTCTAGCAGCACATCCAGTCACAGTTAGCTACCATGACAACGCTAGATGCATCACTGCACATCATCTCTAACAGCACATCCAGTCACAGTTAGCTACCATGACAACGCTAGATGCATCACTGCACGTTAGTCATCTCTAGCACTGCATCCAGTCACAGTTAGCTACCATGACAACGCTAGATGCATCACTGCACATCATCTCTAACAGCACATCCAGTCACAGTTAGCTACCATGACAACGCTAGATGCATCACTGCACATCATCTCTAGCAGCACATCCAGTCACAGTTAGCTACCATGACAACGCTAGATGCATCACTGCACATCATCTCTAACAGCACATCCAGTCACAGTTAGCTACCATGACAACGCTAGATGCATCACTGCACGTTAGTCATCTCTAGCACTGCATCCAGTCACAGTTAGCTACCATGACAACGCTAGATGCATCACTGCACATCATCTCTAGCACTGCATCCAGTCACAGTTAGCTACCATGACAACGCTAGATGCATCACTGCACATCATCTCTAACAGCACATCCAGTCACAGTTAGCTACCATGACAACGCTAGATGCATCACTGCACGTCATCTCTAGCACTGCATCCAGTCACAGTTAGCTACCATGACAACGCTAGATGCATCACTGCACGTTAGTCATCTCTAACAGCACATCCAGTCACAGTTAGCTACCATGACAACGCTAGATGCATCACTGCACATCATCTCTAGCACTGCATCCAGTCACAGTTAGCTACCATGACAACGCTAGATGCATCACTGCACGTTAGTCATCTCTAGCACTGCATCCAGTCACAGTTAGCTACCATGACAACGCTAGATGCATCACCGCACATCATCTCTAGCAGCACATCCAGTCACAGTTAGCTACCATGACAACGCTAGATGCATCACTGCACATCATCTCTAACAGCACATCCAGTCACAGTTAGCTACCATGACAACGCTAGATGCATCACCGCACGTTAGTCATCTCTAGCAGCACATCCAGTCACAGTTAGCTACCATGACAACGCTAGATGCATCACCGCACATCATCTCTAACAGCACATCCAGTTACAGTTAGCTACCATGACAACGCTAGATGCATCACCGCACGTTAGTCATCTCTAGCAGCACATCCAGTCACAGTTAGCTACCATGACAACGCTAGATGCATCACTGCACATCATCTCTAACAGCACATCCAGTCACAGTTAGCTACCATGACAACGCTAGATGCATCACTGCACATCATCTCTAACAGCACATCCAGTCACAGTTAGCTACCATGACAACGCTAGATGCATCACCGCACATCATCTCTAGCACTGCATCCAGTCACAGTTAGCTACCATGACAACGCTAGATGCATCACTGCACGTTAGTCATCTCTAGCAGTACATCCAGTCACAGTTAGCTACCATGACAACGCTAGATGCATCACTGCACATCATCTCTAGCAGCACATCCAGTCACAGTTAGCTACCATGACAACGCTAGATGCATCACTGCACGTTAGTCATCTCTAACAGCACATCCAGTCACAGTTAGCTACCATGACAACGCTAGATGCATCACTGCACATCATCTCTAACAGCACATCCAGTCACAGTTAGCTACCATGACAACGCTAGATGCATCACTGCACATCATCTCTAACAGCACATCCAGTCACAGTTAGCTACCATGACAACGCTAGATGCATCACTGCACATCATCTCTAACAGCACATCCAGTCACAGTTAGCTACCATGACAACGCTAGATGCATCACTGCACGTTAGTCATCTCTAGCAGCACATCCAGTCACAGTTAGCTACCATGACAACGCTAGATGCATCACTGCACATCATCTCTAACAGCACATCCAGTCACAGTTAGCTACCATGACAACGCTAGATGCATCACTGCACATCATCTCTAGCAGCACATCCAGTCACAGTTAGCTACCATGACAACGCTAGATGCATCACTGCACATCATCTCTAACAGCACATCCAGTCACAGTTAGCTACCATGACAACGCTAGATGCATCACCGCACGTCATCTCTAGCACTGCATCCAGTCACAGTTAGCTACCATGACAACGCTAGATGCATCACTGCACGTTAGTCATCTCTAGCAGCACATCCAGTCACAGTTAGCTTCCATGACAACGCTAGATGCATCACTGCACGTTAGTCATCTCTAGCACTGCATCCAGTCACAGTTAGCTACCATGACAACGCTAGATGCATCACTGCACGTTAGTCATCTCTAGCACTGCATCCAGTCACAGTTAGCTACCATGACAACGCTAGATGCATCACTGCACATCATCTCTAACAGCACATCCAGTCACAGTTAGCTACCATGACAACGCTAGATGCATCACTGCACGTTAGTCATCTCTAGCAGCACATCCAGTCACAGTTAGCTACCATGACAACGCTAGATGCATCACTGCACATCATCTCTAACAGCACATCCAGTCACAGTTAGCTACCATGACAACGCTAGAGGCATCACTGCACATCATCTCTAACAGCACATCCAGTCACAGTTAGCTACCATGACAACGCTAGATGCATCACTGCACATCATCTCTAACAGCACATCCAGTCACAGTTAGCTACCATGACAACGCTAGATGCATCACTGCACGTTAGTCATCTCTAGCAGCACATCCAGTCACAGTTAGCTACCATGACAACGCTAGATGCATCACTGCACATCATCTCTAACAGCACATCCAGTCACAGTTAGCTACCATGACAACGCTAGATGCATCACTGCACATCATCTCTAACAGCACATCCAGTCACAGTTAGCTACCATGACAACGCTAGATGCATCACTGCACATCATCTCTAACAGCACATCCAGTCACAGTTAGCTACCATGACAACGCTAGATGCATCACTGCACATCATCTCTAACAGCACATCCAGTCACAGTTAGCTACCATGACAACGCTAGATGCATCACTGCACATCATCTCTAGCAGCACATCCAGTCACAGTTAGCTACCATGACAACGCTAGATGCATCACTGCACGTTAGTCATCTCTAGCACTGCATCCAGTCACAGTTAGCTACCATGACAACGCTAGATGCATCACTGCACATCATCTCTAGCAGCACATCCAGTCACAGTTAGCTACCATGACAACGCTAGATGCATCACTGCACATCATCTCTAACAGCACATCCAGTCACAGTTAGCTACCATGACAACGCTAGATGCATCACCGCACATCATCTCTAGCAGCACATCCAGTCACAGTTAGCTACCATGACAACGCTAGATGCATCACTGCACGTTAGTCATCTCTAGCAGCACATCCAGTCACAGTTAGCTACCATGACAACGCTAGATGCATCACTGCACATCATCTCTAACAGCACATCCAGTCACAGTTAGCTACCATGACAACGCTAGATGCATCACTGCACGTTAGTCATCTCTAGCAGCACATCCAGTCACAGTTAGCTACCATGACAACGCTAGATGCATCACTGCACATCATCTCTAACAGCACATCCAGTCACAGTTAGCTACCATGACAACGCTAGATGCATCACTGCACATCATCTCTAACAGCACATCCAGTCACAGTTAGCTACCATGACAACGCTAGATGCATCACTGCACGTCATCTCTAGCACTGCATCCAGTCACAGTTAGCTACCATGACAACGCTAGATGCATCACTGCACGTTAGTCATCTCTAGCACTGCATCCAGTCACAGTTAGCTACCATGACAACGCTAGATGCATCACTGCACGTTAGTCATCTCTAGCACTGCATCCAGTCACAGTTAGCTACCATGACAACGCTAGATGCATCACTGCACGTTAGTCATCTCTAGCAGCACATCCAGTCACAGTTAGCTACCATGACAACGCTAGATGCATCACTGCACGTTAGTCATCTCTAGCACTGCATCCAGTCACAGTTAGCTACCATGACAACGCTAGATGCATCACTGCACGTTAGTCATCTCTAACAGCACATCCAGTCACAGTTAGCTACCATGACAACGCTAGATGCATCACTGCACATCATCTCTAGCAGCACATCCAGTCACAGTTAGCTACCATGACAACGCTAGATGCATCACTGCACATCATCTCTAACAGCACATCCAGTCACAGTTAGCTACCATGACAACGCTAGATGCATCACTGCACGTTAGTCATCTCTAACAGCACATCCAGTCACAGTTAGCTACCATGACAACGCTAGATGCATCACTGCACATCATCTCTAGCAGCACATCCAGTCACAGTTAGCTACCATGACAACGCTAGATGCATCACCGCACATCATCTCTAACAGCACATCCAGTCACAGTTAGCTACCATGACAACGCTAGATGCATCACTGCACGTTAGTCATCTCTAAAAGCACATCCAGTTACAGTTAGCTACCATGACAACGCTAGATGCATCACTGCACGTTAGTCATCTCTAACAGCACATCCAGTCACAGTTAGCTACCATGACAACGCTAGATGCATCACTGCACGTTAGTCATCTCTAGCAGCACATCCAGTCACAGTTAGCTACCATGACAACGCTAGATGCATCACTGCACATCATCTCTAACAGCACATCCAGTCACAGTTAGCTACCATGACAACGCTAGATGCATCACTGCACATCATCTCTAACAGCACATCCAGTCACAGTTAGCTACCATGACAACGCTAGATGCATCACCGCACATCATCTCTAGCACTGCATCCAGTCACAGTTAGCTACCATGACAACGCTAGATGCATCACTGCACATCATCTCTAACAGCACATCCAGTCACAGTTAGCTACCATGACAACGCTAGATGCATCACTGCACATCATCTCTAACAGCACATCCAGTCACAGTTAGCTACCATGACAACGCTAGATGCATCACCGCACATCATCTCTAGCACTGCATCCAGTCACAGTTAGCTACCATGACAACGCTAGATGCATCACTGCACATCATCTCTAGCAGCACATCCAGTCACAGTTAGCTACCATGACAACGCTAGATGCATCACTGCACGTTAGTCATCTCTAGCACTGCATCCAGTCACAGTTAGCTACCATGACAACGCTAGATGCATCACTGCACGTTAGTCATCTCTAGCACTGCATCCAGTCACAGTTAGCTACCATGACAACGCTAGATGCATCACTGCACATCATCTCTAACAGCACATCCAGTCACAGTTAGCTACCATGACAACGCTAGATGCATCACCGCACATCATCTCTAGCACTGCATCCAGTCACAGTTAGCTACCATGACAACGCTAGATGCATCACTGCACGTTAGTCATCTCTAGCAGCACATCCAGTCACAGTTAGCTACCATGACAACGCTAGATGCATCACTGCACATCATCTCTAACAGCACATCCAGTCACAGTTAGCTACCATGACAACGCTAGATGCATCACTGCACATCATCTCTAGCAGCACATCCAGTCACAGTTAGCTACCATGACAACGCTAGATGCATCACCGCACATCATCTCTAGCACTGCATCCAGTCACAGTTAGCTACCATGACAACGCTAGATGCATCACTGCACATCATCTCTAACAGCACATCCAGTCACAGTTAGCTACCATGACAACGCTAGATGCATCACTGCACGTTAGTCATCTCTAGCAGCACATCCAGTCACAGTTAGCTACCATGACAACGCTAGATGCATCACTGCACATCATCTCTAACAGCACATCCAGTCACAGTTAGCTACCATGACAACGCTAGATGCATCACTGCACATCATCTCTAACAGCACATCCAGTCACAGTTAGCTACCATGACAACGCTAGATGCATCACTGCACGTCATCTCTAGCACTGCATCCAGTCACAGTTAGCTACCATGACAACGCTAGATGCATCACTGCACGTTAGTCATCTCTAGCACTGCATCCAGTCACAGTTAGCTACCATGACAACGCTAGATGCATCACTGCACGTTAGTCATCTCTAGCACTGCATCCAGTCACAGTTAGCTACCATGACAACGCTAGATGCATCACTGCACATCATCTCTAGCAGCACATCCAGTCACAGTTAGCTACCATGACAACGCTAGATGCATCACTGCACGTTAGTCATCTCTAGCACTGCATCCAGTCACAGTTAGCTACCATGACAACGCTAGATGCATCACTGCACATCATCTCTAGCAGCACATCCAGTCACAGTTAGCTACCATGACAACGCTAGATGCATCACTGCACGTTAGTCATCTCTAGCACTGCATCCAGTCACAGTTAGCTACCATGACAACGCTAGATGCATCACTGCACGTTAGTCATCTCTAGCACTGCATCCAGTCACAGTTAGCTACCATGACAACGCTAGATGCATCACTGCACGTTAGTCATCTCTAGCAGCACATCCAGTCACAGTTAGCTACCATGACAACGCTAGATGCATCACTGCACGTTAGTCATCTCTAGCACTGCATCCAGTCACAGTTAGCTACCATGACAACGCTAGATGCATCACTGCACGTTAGTCATCTCTAACAGCACATCCAGTCACAGTTAGCTACCATGACAACGCTAGATGCATCACTGCACATCATCTCTAACAGCACATCCAGTCACAGTTAGCTACCATGACAACGCTAGATGCATCACTGCACGTTAGTCATCTCTAACAGCACATCCAGTCACAGTTAGCTACCATGACAACGCTAGATGCATCACTGCACATCATCTCTAGCAGCACATCCAGTCACAGTTAGCTACCATGACAACGCTAGATGCATCACCGCACATCATCTCTAACAGCACATCCAGTCACAGTTAGCTACCATGACAACGCTAGATGCATCACTGCACGTTAGTCATCTCTAACAGCACATCCAGTTACAGTTAGCTACCATGACAACGCTAGATGCATCACTGCACATCATCTCTAGCACTGCATCCAGTCACAGTTAGCTACCATGACAACGCTAGATGCATCACTGCACATCATCTCTAACAGCACATCCAGTCACAGTTAGCTACCATGACAACGCTAGATGCATCACTGCACATCATCTCTAACAGCACATCCAGTCACAGTTAGCTACCATGACAACGCTAGATGCATCACCGCACATCATCTCTAGCACTGCATCCAGTCACAGTTAGCTACCATGACAACGCTAGATGCATCACTGCACATCATCTCTAACAGCACATCCAGTCACAGTTAGCTACCATGACAACGCTAGATGCATCACTGCACATCATCTCTAACAGCACATCCAGTCACAGTTAGCTACCATGACAACGCTAGATGCATCACCGCACATCATCTCTAGCACTGCATCCAGTCACAGTTAGCTACCATGACAACGCTAGATGCATCACTGCACATCATCTCTAGCAGCACATCCAGTCACAGTTAGCTACCATGACAACGCTAGATGCATCACTGCACGTTAGTCATCTCTAGCACTGCATCCAGTCACAGTTAGCTACCATGACAACGCTAGATGCATCACTGCACGTTAGTCATCTCTAGCACTGCATCCAGTCACAGTTAGCTACCATGACAACGCTAGATGCATCACTGCACATCATCTCTAACAGCACATCCAGTCACAGTTAGCTACCATGACAACGCTAGATGCATCACCGCACATCATCTCTAGCACTGCATCCAGTCACAGTTAGCTACCATGACAACGCTAGATGCATCACTGCACGTTAGTCATCTCTAGCACTGCATCCAGTCACAGTTAGCTACCATGACAACGCTAGATGCATCACTGCACATCATCTCTAGCAGCACATCCAGTCACAGTTAGCTACCATGACAACGCTAGATGCATCACTGCACGTTAGTCATCTCTAGCAGCACATCCAGTCACAGTTAGCTACCATGACAACGCTAGATGCATCACTGCACATCATCTCTAACAGCACATCCAGTCACAGTTAGCTACCATGACAACGCTAGATGCATCACTGCACATCATCTCTAGCAGCACATCCAGTCACAGTTAGCTACCATGACAACGCTAGATGCATCACCGCACATCATCTCTAGCACTGCATCCAGTCACAGTTAGCTACCATGACAACGCTAGATGCATCACTGCACATCATCTCTAACAGCACATCCAGTCACAGTTAGCTACCATGACAACGCTAGATGCATCACTGCACATCATCTCTAGCAGCACATCCAGTCACAGTTAGCTACCATGACAACGCTAGATGCATCACTGCACATCATCTCTAACAGCACATCCAGTCACAGTTAGCTACCATGACAACGCTAGATGCATCACCGCACATCATCTCTAGCACTGCATCCAGTCACAGTTAGCTACCATGACAACGCTAGATGCATCACTGCACGTTAGTCATCTCTAGCAGCACATCCAGTCACAGTTAGCTACCATGACAACGCTAGATGCATCACTGCACATCATCTCTAACAGCACATCCAGTCACAGTTAGTTACCATGACAACGCTAGATGCATCACTGCACATCATCTCTAACAGCACATCCAGTCACAGTTAGCTACCATGACAACGCTAGATGCATCACTGCACGTTAGTCATCTCTAGCAGCACATCCAGTCACAGTTAGCTACCATGACAACGCTAGATGCATCACTGCACGTTAGTCATCTCTAGCACTGCATCCAGTCACAGTTAGCTACCATGACAACGCTAGATGCATCACTGCACATCATCTCTAGCAGCACATCCAGTCACAGTTAGCTACCATGACAACGCTAGATGCATCACTGCACGTTAGTCATCTCTAACAGCACATCCAGTCACAGTTAGCTACCATGACAACGCTAGATGCATCACTGCACATCATCTCTAGCAGCACATCCAGTCACAGTTAGCTACCATGACAACGCTAGATGCATCACTGCACGTTAGTCATCTCTAACAGCACATCCAGTCACAGTTAGCTACCATGACAACGCTAGATGCATCACTGCACGTTAGTCATCTCTAGCACTGCATCCAGTCACAGTTAGCTACCATGACAACGCTAGATGCATCACTGCACATCATCTCTAACAGCACATCCAGTCACAGTTAGCTACCATGACAACGCTAGATGCATCACTGCACATCATCTCTAGCAGCACATCCAGTCACAGTTAGCTACCATGACAACGCTAGATGCATCACTGCACATCATCTCTAACAGCACATCCAGTCACAGTTAGCTACCATGACAACGCTAGATGCATCACTGCACATCATCTCTAACAGCACATCCAGTCACAGTTAGCTACCATGACAACGCTAGATGCATCACTGCACGTTAGTCATCTCTAGCAGCACATCCAGTCACAGTTAGCTACCATGACAACGCTAGATGCATCACCGCACGTTAGTCATCTCTAGCACTGCATCCAGTCACAGTTAGCTACCATGACAACGCTAGATGCATCACTGCACATCATCTCTAACAGCACATCCAGTCACAGTTAGCTACCATGACAACGCTAGATGCATCACTGCACATCATCTCTAACAGCACATCCAGTCACAGTTAGCTACCATGACAACGCTAGATGCATCACTGCACGTTAGTCATCTCTAGCACTGCATCCAGTCACAGTTAGCTACCATGACAACGCTAGATGCATCACTGCACATCATCTCTAGCAGCACATCCAGTCACAGTTAGCTACCATGACAACGCTAGGTGTGTGTGCGTTGTTCCAGGTCTGTGTTTGAGTGTGTATGAGTATGATAACAGTATAATAATATGTGTGTGTGTGTGTGTGTGTGTGTGTGTGTGTGTGTGTGTGTGTGTGTGTAGTTCCAGGTCTGTGTTTGAGTGTGTATGAGTATGATAACAGTATAATAATGTGTGTGTGTGTGTGTGTGTGTGTGTGTGTGTGTGTGTTTGTAGTTCCAGGTCCATGTTTGAGTGTGTGTCCGCATTCCTGTCTAAGGCGGAACAAGAGAGTGTGAAGACTGGAGCCGTCATGATGCTGGGAGCTGCCCACCTACTCACACACACACTACCTCCTCACAGTGAAGGGTAACACACACACACACACACACACACACACACACACACACACACACACACACACACACACACACACACACACACACACACACACACACACACACACACACACACAGACACACACACATACACTCATGATGCTGGGAGCTGCTCACCTCCTCACACACACACTACCTCCTCACAGTGACGGGTAACACACACACACACACACACACACACACACACACACACACACACTCACACACACACACACACACACACACACACACACACTACCTCCTCACAGTGAAGGGTAACACACACACACACACACACACACACACACACACACACACACACACACACACACTCACACACTACCTCCTCACAGTGAAGGGTAACACACACACACACACACACACACACACACACACACACACACACACACACACACACACACACACACACACACACACACACACACACACACACACACGATGTGTGTTATTGTCCAGAATGATTCCTACCCTTTTCAACTGATGAATTTAGGCAGCTTTATTTGCACAGTTCTCATAATACCTACCAAGCCCCTCTTAAACTTCTCTTCAACCTCTGTGTGTGTGTGTGTACGTACATATGTGTGTGTGCGTGTGTGTGTGTGTGCGTGTGTGTGGGTGGTGTGTGTGTGTATGCGTGGGTGTGTGTGTGTGCGTGTGTGTGGGTGGTGTGTGTGTGCGCATCTGTTATTGTTTAGATCGCCCGAGTCTTCCGTTGACCCAAAAGATGACGTCTCTGAAGCACTTTGCCTGCTGTTACACAGGTGGGTGTGTGTGTGTGTGTGTGTGTGTGTGTGTGTGTGTGTGTGTGTGTGTGTGTGTGTGTGTGTGTGTGTGTGTGTGTGTGTGTGTGTGTGTGTGTGTGTGTATGTGTGTGGTGTGTGTGTGTGTGTGTGTGATTGGTGTGTGTGTGCGCATCTGTTATTGTTTAGATCGCCCGAGTCTTCCGTTGACCCAAAAGATGACGTCTCTGAAGCACTTTGCCTGCTGTTACACAGGTGTGTGTGTGTGTGTGTAGTGTTTGTGTGTGTGTAGTGTTTGGTTGGTTACTGTAGGTGTGTGTTGAAATCATGTTGCCGTTTACTCATTTGTGTGTGTGGTTATTGCAGGTGTGTGTGTGTGAGTAGAGTGTTTGCGTTGTTATTGCAAGTGTGTGGACATCATGTTGCTGTTTACTCATTTGTGTGTGTGTGTGTGTGTGTGTGTGTGTGTGTGTGTGTGTGTGTGTGTGTAGAGTGTTTGCGTGGTTATTGCAGGTGTGTGTGGACATCACGTTGCTGTTTACTCATTTATGTGTGTGTGTGTGTGTGTGTGTGTGTGTGTGTAGAGTGTTTGCGTGGTTATTGCAGGTGTGTGTCGACATCACGTTGCTGTTTACTCATTTACTGTATGTGTGTGTGTGTGTGTGTGTGTGTAGAGTGTTTGCGTGGTTATTGCAGGTGTGTGTCGACATCACGTTGCTGTTTACTCATTTATGTGTGTGTGTGTGTGTGTAGAGTGTTTGCGTGGTTATTGCAGGTGTGTGTCGACATCACGTTGCTGTTTACTCATTTGTGTGTGTGTGTGTGTGTGTAGAGTGTTTGCGTGGTTATTGCAGGTGTGTGTGGACATCACGTTGCTGTTTACTCATTTGTGTGTGTGTGTGTGTGTGTAGAGTGTTTGCGTGGTTATTGCAGGTGTGTGTGGACATCACGTTGCTGTTTACTCATTTGTGTGTGTGTGTGTGTGTGTGTGTGTGTAGAGTGTTTGCGTGGTTATTGCAGGTGTGTGTCAACATCACGTTGCTGTTTACTCATTTGTGTGTGTGTGTGTGTGTGTGTGTGTGTGTGTGTGTGTAGAGTGTTTGCGTGGTTATTGCAGGTGTGTGTCGACATCACGTTGCTGTTTACTCATTTATGTGTGTGTGTGTGTGTGTGTGTGTAGAGTGTTTGCGTGGTTATTGCAGGTGTGTGTCGACATCACGTTGCTGTTTACTCATTTACTGTATGTGTGTGTGTGTGTGTGTGTGTGTAAAGTGTTTGCGTGGTTATTGCAGGTGTGTGTCGACATCACGTTGCTGTTTACTCATTTACTGTATGTGTGTGTGTGTGTGTGTGTAGAGTGTTTGCGTGGTTATTGCAGGT
>NC_084994.1:396426-398926 GCF_963854185.1 Sardina pilchardus
AAATAGACGTAGCATAGGCTACAACGAGATTCTGTGATGAAGAATTCATTCATTTTGAACAATTTATGGTGTAAACGGTGGAGCGAATTCAGACAACTTTAACAGAGAACTTCATCAGTATATCAAAGGCTATGTAAATAAAAGATGAATTGCTCCTTAACTGGCATGTGCCATTCTACAAAAGCAATGATGATTGGCATGCTGAAATCTTTCAAAGAAACGTTCTATTCATCTGGAATATTCCCTCCTACAGGGCACAGTTTAACATGCAATGTGAATGAATACTGTTTTCACAACATTGTTAGTTAAGCAAAATAATCTTCAAGTAGCTTAGGCTGCAGGTTAAACATTTCAGATCAACTTTACAAATGCAAGCTTAGGCTAGTTTATAGGTTATGATTTGTTCCAATAGCCTATCTTGTCATACTTACTTCAGTAGTATACTGTATATGCCTATATGCTAATAGGTTTCCATAAGGCCTATGACCTCTTCAAAAGCCTGATAATTCAGGCTCAGATATTGTCTTTGTTTTAAGGCCTGAACCATGTTCAAATAATAATAAAAAGACTTTTGTAGATTGCACACACCCAAATTATATTTTATGGTGAAGAGTAGCCTTCACCATAAAATATGTATGCACCCCTCCACCCACCCACCCCCACAGACACAGACACACACACACAGACACACACACACACACACACGCACACACACACACACACTCGTACACATATGCATACTGTATACACATACAGAATGTAAGTTGGAGGATCCAGGGGTCCGAAATTTGGTCGTCGTCGTCGTCGGCGGGGGGGGGGGGGGGGGGGGGGGGGGGGGGGGTTAGTACTCATAAAATTCTTTCAAGGTTGGCAGGTCTGGTGTGTGTGTGTTCTGTGTGTGTCGAGGGCTGAGAAGCAAAGGGGCGTAAGTGACACCAACTTTGCAGGAGAGCCAAAACAAATCTAACTGCTTCTATATGTTCACAGTTAAAGACCTTTGTTTTTTGTTCAATAACTTTATATATATTTATTTGTGTGCCACAGGTGTTAACATAGGAGAACATTCTGATGTGTGTGTGTGTGTGTGTGTGTGTGTGTGTGTGTGTGTGCCACAGGTGTTAACATGGGAGAACCTTCTGCTGTGTGTGTGTGTGTGTGTGTGTGTGTGTGTGCCACAGGTGTTAACATGGGAGAACCTTCTGGTGTGTGTGTGTGTGTGTGTGTGTGTGTGTGTGCCACAGGTGTTAACATTGGAGAACCTTCTGCTGTGTGTGTGTGTGTGTGTGTGTGTGTGTGCCACAGGTGTTAACATGGGAGAAGAACATTCTGATGTGTGTGTGTGTGTGTGTGTGTGTCACAGGTGTTGACATGGGAGAACCTTCTGCTGTTTGTGAGTTCTCAAGCGAGAGCTGATGGAAGAGTTGAACTCACAGAATACCTGCAGCCTGATGCCCAGTACCTTACGGTACACACACACACACGCACGCACGCACGCACGCACGCACGCACGCACGCACGCACGCACGCTCGCACGCACGCACGCACGCACGCACGCACGCACGCACGCACGCACGCACGCACGCACGCACGCACGCACGCACGCACGCACGCACGCACGCACGCACGCACGCACGCACGCACGCACGCACGCACGCACGCACACACACACACACACACACACACACACACACACACACACACACACACACACACACACACACACACACACACACACACACACACACACAGAATACCTGCAGCCTGATGCCCAGTACCTTACGGTACACACACACACACACACACACACACACACACACACACACACACACATTACAGCATACTTACAGCCTGACGCTCAGTAATTCATGGTACACATTTAAACACACCGTTACACAATGCATTGTGTTGGTCTTCCTAATTTTGCTCTGTGTGTGTCTGTCTGTCTGTGTGTGTGTGTGTGTGTGTGTGTGTGTGTGTGTCTGTGTGTGTGTGTGTAGAGGGCGCATGAGATCATCAAATCCATCTTGACGGACTTGGGGACCTCTCACCTCCAGATTCCCAAAAGCTTCATAGGAGTAAGACACACACACACACACACACACACACACACACACAGGCTGAGATTCAAATCTGATTTTTAGCCAGATTGCGCTTTTGAAGTCTGAACAAATCACATAAAGTCCGATTTTTGTGAAACGGATCCTTATTGCCTTAAGCAGGATACAGATCATTCACAGCAGTGGCAATCCTAGTCTCTGCTCAAACCCTCCACACACACAGGAAATGTCTGGTTTCTAGTTCATATTTTGAATTCACAATTTGTATACATTTTGTTAACAATTCATAGCATTATAGGATCTGCATAATTACTTATAGCTTAAAATTCAAAGTAATTTGAATGCTTCATACACTTTTTGTTACATTCATACACATTTGATTACACTTGTCTTACAGGGTGGTGTGTAGGTCTAATTGAGTGCCTGTCACTTTAAGAAGTACT
>NC_084994.1:403926-421426 GCF_963854185.1 Sardina pilchardus
CTCTGACTTCCTGTGTGTGTGTGTGTGTGTGTGTGTGTGTGTGTGTGTGTGTGTGTGTGTGTGTAGGAGACTGAGTCCAGAGGAGCATATCTTCATCTCTGACTTCCTGTGTGTGTGTGTGTGTGTGTGTGTGTGTGTGTGTGTGTGTGTGTGTGTGTGTGTGTGTGTGTGTGTGTGTGTGTGTGTAGGAGACTGAGTCCAGACGAGCATATCTTCATCTCTGACTTCCTGTGTGTGTGTGTGTGTGTGTGTGTGTGTGTGTGTGTGTGTGTGTGTGTGTGTGTGTGTGTGTGTGTGTGTGTGTGTGTGTGTGTGTGTGTAGGAGACTGAGTCCAGAGGAGCATATCTTCATCTCTGACTTCCTGTGTGTGTGTGTGTGTGTGTGTGTGTGTGTGTGTGTGTGTGTGTGTGTGTGTGTGTGTGTGTGTGTGTGTGTGTGTAGGAGACTGAGTCCAGACGAGCATATCTTCATCTCTGACTTCCTGTGTGTGTGTGTGTGTGTGTGTGTGTGTGTGTGTGTGTGTGTGTGTGTGTGTGTGTGTGTGTGTGTGTGTGTGTGTGTGTGTGTGTGTGTGTGTGTGTGTGTGTGTAGGAGACTGAGTCCAGACGAGCATATCTTCATCTCTGACTTCCTGTGTGTGTGTGTGTGTGTGTGTGTGTGTGTGTGTAGGAGACTGAGTCCAGACGAGCATATCTTCATCTCTGACTTCCTGTGTGTGTGTGTGTGTGTGTGTGTGTGTGTGTGTGTGTGTGTAGGAGACTGAGTCCAGATGAGCATATCTTCATCTCTGACTTCCTGTGTGTGTGTGTGTGTGTGTGTGTGTGTGTGTGTGTGTGTGTGTGTGTGTGTAGGAGACTGAGTCCAGACGAGCATATCTTCATCTCTGACTTCCTGTGTGTGTGTGTGTGTGTGTGTGTGTGTGTGTGTGTGTGTGTGTGTGTGTGTGTGTGTGTGTGTGTGTGTGTGTGTAGGAGACTGAGTCCAGACGAGCATATCTTCATCTCTGACTTCCTGTGTGTGTGTGTGTGTGTGTGTGTGTGTGTGTGTGTGTGTAGGAGACTGAGTCCAGACGAGCATATCTTCATCTCTGACTTCCTGTGTGTGTGTGTGTGTGTGTGTGTGTGTGTGTGTGTGTGTAGGAAGCTGAGTCCAGAGGAGCATATCTTCATCTCTGACTTCCTGTGTGTGTGTGTGTGTGTGTGTGTGTGTGTGTAGGAAGCTGAGTCCAGAGGAGCATATCTTCATCTCTGACTTCCTGTGTGTGTGTGTGTGTGTGTGTGTGTGTGTGTAGGAAGCTGAGTCCAGAGGAGCATATCTTCATCTCTGACTTCCTGTGTGTGTGTGTGTGTGTGTGTGTGTGTGTGTAGGAAGCTGAGTCCAGAGGAGCATATCTTCATCTCTGACTTCCTGTGTGTGTGTGTGTGTGTGTGTGTGTGTGTGTGTGTAGGAAGCTGAGTCCAGAGGAGCATATCTTCATCTCTGACTTCCTGTGTGTGTGTGTGTGTGTGTGTGTGTGTGTGTAGGAAGCTGAGTCCAGAGGAGCATATCTTCATCTCTGACTTCCTGTGTGTGTGTGTGTGTGTGTGTGTGTGTGTGTAGGAGACTGAGTCCAGAGGAGCATATCTTCATCTCTGACTTCCTGTGTGTGTGTGTGTGTGTGTGTGTGTGTGTGTGTGTGTGTGTGTGTGTGTGTGTAGGAGACTGAGTCCAGAGGAGCATATCTTCATCTCTGACTTCCTGTGTGTGTGTGTGTGTGTGTGTGTGTGTGTGTGTGTGTGTGTGTGTACTTGTTTTTGTGGCCTGGTGTGGACTTGCACCTGATTGCACACCAAACCCGTGGGGACCTCACGTGCGGTGAGGACCTGAGTCCAGGTCCCCAGAGGCACAAGCATTGCAAATGATAGAGAACGCCATTTTAACATGCTAGGCAATGTATCCCGCCAAATCCCTAAAAGTCTTCACGGGGTAGGTTTGGCCGGATTTAAAGTGTGTGTGTGTGTATCTGTGTGTGAACTTATTTTTCAGAGTGCGCCCCTAGTGGTCAATGCTAGAATAAGAGTGTGTGAACTGTGTGTGTACCTGACATAACAGGACCCCACCACACTCAGCCAACCCCCATCCACGCCCACCCACCCCTGACCCGCCTCCAAAAGATTATTAAAAGGTTTGATGAACCCAGAAGAAGTTTCTAGAACAGTGTGTGCACCTGACATATCAGGTCCCCACCACACCCACCCCTCCCCCACCTCCCCACCCCTCCCCCACCTGCAAGAGATCATCGAAGGCCTGATGAATGTGCTGGAAGTCTGGAAGTTTTATGTAGTGTGTGTGCACCTGACATATCAGGTCCCCACCACACCCACCCCTCCCCCACCTCCAACAAGCTGTCAAAGGGCCTGATGAATCCATTAGAAGTTTCAAGAACTGTGTATGTACCTGACATATCAGGTCCCCACCCCGCAGTTCATCTAGTAACATGTAAAGCTCTTGTTCGCCGCTTGCACTTTGCTATGTTGTAGACCTGATGCCACTCGATAGACTTAGCTCCAGTGTTGTGCATGAACATTCAAAAGAAGTTTCTGTGAACGCTGAACTGAACGCAACACATTTGTAAATAATGAATTTGAACGTGAATTCGCTCAGATTATGGGAAATGAACGACGAACGTCACTGTTGATTATTTTGTCCTGAGAAGTCGAGTGACACTAGAAACAGTAGGCTATGTCGTTGTCACACTCACTGCCCACGGGCGCCACTCCTAAACGCAACACATTTGTAAATAATGAATTTGAACGTGAATTCGCTCAGATTATGGGAAATGAACGACGAACGTCACTGTTGATTATTCTGTCCTGAGAAGTCGAGTGACACTAGAAACAGTAGGCTATGTCGTTGTCACACTCACTGCCCACGGGCGCCACTCCTAAACTACAGCTTTGCACTACTACATTACCCATGATCACGTTACGCATGATGCATTGTACACAGAACTGCTACTATGTGAATGCAATCGCGGAAAGATTCTGCACTTGTCAGTGATGATAGAGGGATGCATAATGTGTTCAAAGAGCCCTACAGTATGTCACTGAACAGTTCCATCGCTGCAGGTAATGCAGCAGGCAGCCTCCTCCATACTCCCGGTGTAAAAACTACACTCTTCTGCTGTCAGGCATGCACAGCTGACGCATTTATTATTAATTATTAATAAATGCGCGGCCGCATTTATTAGGCGTCGGTAGGCTATCTGCCATAGACCTAAAAGAAATGTATCTGCCCAGTGAAATAAAGCCCAATTTACGGACATTCTCAATTAGATGAGAACAACAGGTGGCTGTAGCCTATATTCCGTCAGAAACAGATTTTCATTCATATGAACTGAATTTGAACTAGTTCAAAATTAAAAATGGTGAACTATGAACGTGAACAGTTCACTTTGCACGTGTGTGAACTGAACTTTGAACTAGTTACTGAAGAGTGTGAACGTGCACAACACTGCTTAGCTCTGACAAGATCATATCACAATTGTGTACATTTTTACTCAATTAATTTGATCCCCTTCAATTTTGAAATTAGTTTGGAGGCAAGATTACAATTACACTATACACCATGTTTCTCACTGAAATTATTATTATTATTATTATTATTATTATTATTGAATATATTGGTGAAGTCATCATAGTGGAGATTTTTTAACGGGTAGGTATACATTATATGAGATTAACGTCACACAGCGGCGGCCGCCATTTTAGTTTTGAAAAACTTTGGATTGGACCGAACCAGGTTAATTGGAGAACAGTGCATTCATTCAGCCATTTCGATGAAGCCAGGACACGTGTGACATCTCCAGAAAGTGGTATCGTTTCATCGTGGACGAAATGAGGTAAGATTGGCATCATGTTATGTATATGTCATTATATATTATAAATACTGGCTATTTTAATTGTACTGTCATGAGATAATATGTCAATTATGAAGATTATGCATGTTCGTTGACAAAGAAGGGTAGTTGTAGGTGAATGTCAACTAGCAAGCCTTTTGGTTTCTGCTGTAATTAGGCAGGATTAGCAACAATACTCCATGAGTTCTTCGTTTTCACACATAGCCTACTTGAATTGTTAATCGTTTACTATGAACAACTTATTTTGAATGTATTGAGATAACGGCACACATGCTTTGAATGAAAACGCTAACACGTCGCGTTAAAACGCATGGGAAGTTAACTTTACGCACAAGCACATGCACATGCACATGTTCTCGTTGTTAGCCCTCGTGGAAATGTAATTAGCATAATACGTCAAATAAGCTGCTTCGTGGACATACATGTCAATGAGTCTGATAGTTTATTTCATTACTCTTCCCATCCGTGATTCATATGCCAGAATGTTGTGTAATCGTGATTTCACGTTATGTGCCACTGTCGGGTAGGCTATGTGCAACACAGCGGCCTTACTGCACTGGGAGCAAACGAGGAGAGGTCACGAAAGCGCTCAAGCGTGCTACCAATCTTGCTGGCAGGCACGAGATAACCCACGTTCTGTCGACGCTTTCAATTGGGTTCGGTCCTCTGGCTACAGCATCGCGCATTGTTAAAAGACGATGACTGTCGTGTTGTATTCATGTGTTGCTTACAATCGTTAATTTGTCTTTACATTTTCCATAGTCCAAAAAAGGTGGCCAAAGAAAGGTTTAAACGTCGCATGGAAAAACTCAGACGACATCATGATGAGTGCACGAGGAAACATTCACCGAAGGTAATGCATTTTAGCCGTATCAATGTCATGCTTTCATTTCAGTAGCTTGTTAAGAAAATACTCACAATCTGATTGAATTAAAAGCAGACAAGATAAATATCCATGTAAAATCTAACATTTCATGCATTACACATTTGTTAAAAGACCTATGTATTTCATGCACTTAAAGCAATACTTCACCATTTTTTCATATTGAACTATGTTATTCCCTTAACTAATACCGTGGGTTGATGCATACCTCTCACGTTTCAATGCGTGCACTCACTAGCTCTGGCGCGCGGCACAACTTTGATAGCACTTAGCTAGCCCAATGCATTCATTAGGATCCAAACAGAGATGAAGTTAGAAGCGACCATACACCTCCATGTTTTCCTATTAAAATACAGTTACACGAGTAGTCACACGACCAAGTATGGTGAGACAAAATAAAACATGATGCATTTCTAAGCAGGTAAAGAGGGATAACTATATTGTGTGGCGCAGTAATATCCTCACTTTTTAACTTTCAGTTTCACTTTGGAGTGAGGATATTACTGCTGGGAGTCTAAGTGCTCCCAGTATTATTCCGCCACACAATAGTTATCCGTTTTATCTGCTTAGAAATGCACCATGTTTTATTTTGTCTCACCATACTTGGTCGTGTCACTACTCGTGTAACTGTATTTTAATAGGGAAAACATGGAGGTGTTTGGTCACTTCTAACTTCATCTCTGTTTGGATCCTAATGAATGCATTGGGCTAGCTAAGTGCTATCAAAGTTGCACCGCGCGCCAGAGCCAGTGAGTGCACGCATTGAAACGTGAGAGGTATGTATCAACTCGTCTTAATTAAGCGAATAACATAGTTTAATATGAAAAAACGATGAAGAGTTGCTTTAAAGGGGGGGAAAGGATTTGCATAACTAAAGTTCTGTTATAAACTTATTTCAGACAAAGGAAAGTCCGAAGCAATCACCAAGGTCTGACACCATGACACATCATCAGGACCCAGATGATGAACCCCCACCTCCCTATAATGAAGACACCTTTGCCTTGCAGATGATGTGTACAGAAGTCTCGGTGAGTTTTTACAAATGTATTATTATTAGTGGTTGGCCGTTATCGGCGTTAACGTGCTGCGTTAACATGCAACTCTTATCGGGCGATGAAAAAAATATCGGCGTTAATCTATTCTCAAAGTTGGGCTGGGAGCTGGGTCTATACTAAGCAAGCTGTGATCACTTTCACCTTGATATTTTAGCGCGAACGGCCAAATGTTTAAGAGTGGCCTTAAAAAAGTATAGGTCGCACTGGTGCACCTGATGCTGATCGGCTACTTTCTTTCACAAGTTTTCATTGTAGACTATGCATGCAACTTTACCAAACAGGGTAGAAGTAACCCCCCTCTCCTTTGCACGCTTTCTCTTGCTCTCCCTCTCCCTCGCTCTCCCGTGCGCGCTCAAAGGACACCCGTCCCTCGACATGCACATTTAATCCAAATAAAACATTCACAATCGACTAAACTAGACTAAATGGCCCTCATTTATCAACAGAGCGTAGAAACCAGCGTATATCTGAGCGCAGAAATCATCTTACGACGGGGCTCACTTGTGATTCATCAAACTTTCGTATCACTCCAATTCCAGCGTAAGAATAAACGTGTGTTGATAAATGTGGCGGCTGGAAACAAGCGTGATTTAAATATCACGGCCCTATTTTATGCTCGTTTTAATGGCCTCGCCCCTAGAATTTACGACATGAAGGTGCATTATACGTCCAAAAGAGATCATTAGTGATCTCGAGCCACAGTGACGTCCAGCTGAACCTTGTTCATTTTGACAGCTAGAAGCTGTTATCAAGGAAGGCGGGAAACTAGAGCGATTTAAGCGCAACAGACTCTATTTTCGCAGAGAGAACGCATCATACTATAAATACATTAATTACAAAACCGTACGACACTGAAATTTGCCCTTTGAAAATAATTTAAAATATATATGCCTAGGCCTAATTCATGAATGTTGCGTTTGCCAAAGAGAAAGTAATCATCGCCTATTCTAAGACATGAAATGTGTCAATATAATATGCTACAGTACAGCAAATAGGCTGCACATGTACAGGAAAGGTGTTATGTCCGAGATAGTCCATTATTCAACTTTCTAATGCACCGCCGATTTACTGCTACGCGATGCTATGCCGCCTGAAAAACTTGCGTACATGAGTTGAGACTAGACTAGATTTCAGCGTAGCCACCCATCACGTTCACATTGATAAATGCCATACTTTGCGTGGAAACAAGCGTACGCCTGTTTTACGCCTGTTTTTGGTCGTACGCTCGTTTGATAAATGAGGGCCAATGTGTTTTACAAAATAAAAAGCATGCTAAAATGGCTCTTAATTTTTGAAGACCAAAAGGACAGAAATGTCATAACATTATTTTGTGTCGTTTAGTCGCGTTATTATTTTGCGGTGTTTCTGTTTCCTGCGTCTCACTTCTTGGGCGCATCAGGTTGCACAGTCTGATTATCATACCAGAGGAACAGCGTTTCTCGCGTGGGCCTGTTGGTCATATCCGGTGCTTCTGTCACTCATCTGATCATATTTGATCATGTAGCAAAGGAGCGGTAGATGTAGGCCTATAGCCTATTGTTCTAATAGCAGCTAAGAAAATATAGGCTACGTTCAGTCCGTTAAAAAGGCAACTCTCTCAGTTAAACTTTACACTAGGCTACTTATGTCACCTCCGCATGTAGATCTAATTCAGATGAACATGTTAACGGGCAACTGCAGATTTGATTAGTGTGTAAGCTTCTGTCCAGCTGATGCTGGCGCTGCTATCTGTACTAGCCTACAATAATAAATCGATAATAAACGATCAGCAACGAAGTTCTAATCATAAGACACATTTTTAATGCAACCTTGGGTTAGTAGGCTATCTAATGTTGTGTGGGAATTGCAAGAAAACTATTGAAAACAATTCCTTACCAACCACACAAGTGCGCGTGTCGTTTATTTAAACGGTAGGAAAACTGAATCAAAGACGGCGCTGTTCATCAACAAAATCAGCATCGAGTTAAAACGTGATTTAAAGTACCACACATTTAAAGGTGCAGCGATCACTCAAGGCATACAGTAGGCCTGTACCACAACTGAGTGATGAACGTGAAATGCTTGTCATAGGCTACAAAACACTATCCTGACGAGCCAGACCCACATCAAGATGTAGGGTCTGGGAACTCACCGTAGTCAGGGCTCAATCGGAGGGGTGGGATAAACAGTTGTCTTTCAAATTCCATCTCCGCAATAGGATAACGCTAAACGAATCATCTTCTTGTTTTCAAATAGCAGGCTGCGTAACCTTCCCTCTCCACGCAATAGGATAACGCTAAACGAATCATCTGCCTGTTTTCAAATAGCAGGATGCGTTACCGTCGCAACTTCTGGTTGCATGTCAGTCACCATTATGTTAAGCCCGCCCACCGACTTTATACACACTGTGATTGGATCGCTTGATTTTCCAGCTCTCAGCTCCAAAGCTCTATGGATCGTGCCTAGACTGCCCCGCCAGCCAAATTACATTTCCTGCCGCTAGGGGCGTCTAGATTTCTAGGCTAACAAAACACAGCATTAGGATGACAACTGTGTGTAACCAGACTAACCACGCTTAGGCTACCTAGTTAATGGTGAAATAGCATCCACATTTAAAGCATTCAATAGCCTAAGGAAAACTTGATCGGTCCGTTAAATTGTTCTCAGAAAAGGAACAGCAGGTCTACAGAATATTCCAAATAGTCTAGTTTCCTCTCATGGTGACAGGAGGAGGAGACCAAACTCTGTGTGACATACCTGATTCCACAGTCAATGTTTAGTGCTATAATTTAGCCTGTAATATTTGGATTTTATTAATCCATGAAAATTAACCAGAATGTATAATTTCCTATTCAGAATGGACATAGGACCTCATTTCCAGGTTAGCCAGTGTGATATTTATCAGTGGAGACCTTTATCTGCATATTTCATCCAGTCCTTCCAGTTTCAGAGTTTGCTGGTACTAGGTTAGCGCAAGTCAACGGTATTTGCCAGCATGCCACTAAAAACAGTCTTACCCAGTCTATGGAAGAACAACCCCTTTAAATAGAATTGCATTAATAAAAAGATACTAAAATCCAATTTTCATTGACTAAAACAAGACTAAATGTCATTAGTTTTCATCAACTAAAACTAGACGAAAATAAGACTAAAATACTCATACTTTTAGTCGACTAAAACTTGACTAGACTAAAAGTATGAACGTGACTAAAACTGATAACTAAAATGATAGCTTGACACAAAGACTAGACTAAAACCAAAACAGGCCGCCAAAAACAACACTATTTCCAAGCTCTTAGCCAAACAGTCATTGTCTACACAGAATACATTGGTAAGAATACATACCATGATGTCATCTATTGCATAATTTCTCTGAAGGCAAATATTCTGTGTAGAAGGACAAGTCACTAAAACTATGTCAAGTCCATAACTGAAGTTTATTTTTGAGGCTCTAATGACGTAAGAAAACACTCACAAAATCTGATGTATTAACTAAACAAAAGCAGACCAGATAAATAACCATATAAAATCTAATATTTCATGCATTGCACATGTAAAGCAGACCTATGTATTGCATGCACTTAGAGGGGGGGTGGGGAGGATTTGCATAACTACAGTTCTGTTATAAACTTATTTCAGATTAAGGAAAGTCAGAAGCAATCACCAAGGTCTGACACCATGACACATAATCAGGACCCAGATGATGAACCCCCACCTCCCTATAATGAAGACACCTTTGCCTTGCAGATGATGTGTACAGAAGTCTTGGTGGGTTTTTACAAATGTATTATTATTATTATTATTATTGTTATTATTATTATAATTATAATTATTATGATGTATAAACTCCGTTGAAAAAACGATGTATGAAAACAGAGTATATCTCAATGTGAACAGGAGGATTCAGAGGAAAAACTAGACAGTTCCACAATGTCAGATGTTTCCAAGCTCTTAGCCAAACAGTCATTGTCTACACAGAATTCATTGGTAAGAATTACATACCATGATGTCATCTATAGCATAATTTCTCTGAAGGCAAATATTCTGTGTAGAAGGACAAGTCACTAAAACTATGTCCACTATGTCCATAACTGAAGTTTATTTTTGAGGCTCTAATGACGTAACAAGACGGTCAGCAATTAGCCATTCACTACTCACTATTCTACACACCATCACTCTGACTGCACTGACGGCTGGTTGAAAAATAGTCTTGTTGCTACAGTAGGTGAACTCAGAAATGTTCAGGCCAATGCAACATCCTGACGTTCTCTATATTTTCCTGCAATTATTCAAATTGAATTTCCTTGCAAGTTAAGAATGATGATGGTACATTGAGTTATTTTAACAGGGTATGTAGTCACAATTGGAACAGGCTGGATGAAAAAAGTACTTGATATTGGTGGTCTCTTTCCAGGACAGTGACGCGGATACAGTCATTTTTGAATTGCCCAGTTCTTCTGCAGCATCAGAAGCCCAAGAAGTTCCAAAGCTAGAGAGGACTGAGAGTGTATTTGTAAGTGTCAGTCTCTCTCTCCCTCGTCATCTCTCTCCCGCTCTTTGGTGATTTCATAACTGTATTGTTATTTGTATCTTGTTACATGGTTATACGCATTTAAACAGCATAGACATGGCATATGAAGTACACAACATTATGACTCTAGGTCTTTAACAGGTGATGCCACACGTGTTTCATAGTACATTTTCTGTAGGCTTGTTTTATTTGGATGCTTAGGACTTAAATTGAACCCTACATATATCAACTTTTATTATGGTTTTAGACTGATGCCAGTTTTCTATTTACAGCTTACTAAAAAATCATTACACATCGGTTCAGCTTCAGATGACAGCTTCTCGGATATAGTTAGCAGCATTGAAAACAGCGATGATGACTTTGTGCCGGATTCAGAGAGCTGTTCAGAAGAATCTGAAGAGAGCCTTCCATGTGGAAAAAGGAGACGTCTGTCACAGACCAGTCTCTCATCTCCCAATGTGACCTTAGACAGCAGTGATGATAATTCATCTTCCATGAATGCAGCCCAACAGTCTTCCTCTCCTGAAGATAAGGAGACATCAACTCAGCCAGTCGAGGATGTCAACAGTGATATTTCGGTAATGAAATTGAAGAAGACTGCATATGGCCAAAGAGTGTACAACAAAAAGCAGTATTGCTTTTACTGCTGCAAACCATTCAGCAAGATGGCAAGGCACTTGGCCCAAATACATAAGGATGAGGTGGAGGTTGCAAAAGCACTTTCTTTTACGAAGGGGTCTAAAGAAAGAAGGGTTCATCTAGATCTTTTGCGTAACAAAGGGAATCGTGCACACAACGTAAACGTTCTGAAAGCAGGCAAAGGTGTATTGGTGCCACGTCAACAAGCAACTGCCAAGCAGGTAGACGTGAATGACTATGTGCACTGTTTACACTGCCAAGGGCTGTTCAGACGAAAGGCTCTTTGGAGGCATATGGCAAGGTGTAATTTGGCGAAGAAGTGCCAGCTCACAAAACCAGGCAGATCTAGAGTTCAAGCACTCTGCGCATATGCACAGCCTGTCCCTGAAGGGGTAAGTAAGAAGTTATGGAAGCTCATAAGTGACATGAAGCAAGACAAAGTAACACAGGCAGTTAAAAGTGATGTATGTATCATCAGATTTGGAGAACATTTGTGTAACAAAATGGGCAATGACAAAACTAAGCACGAATACATAAGAACTAAAATGCGTGAGGCTGGAAGGCTGTTGGTGTGTGCCAAGAAAAGGGGAACGCTAAATGCAATCAAAGACTTTTTCATACCTTCAAACTTCTACAATGCCATTCAGGCTGTTAAAGACACAGCAGGATTCAAAGATGAAGAAGAGGTCTTCACAGTCCCCTCTTTGGCTTTGAAACTGGGCCACACCCTCAAGAGAATGGCGGATATTGCTGAATGTGAGGCAATGATGGCAGGAGAGGAAAGCAGCATACAGAATGTGAAGCGCTTCAAAGACATGTACACCACTAAATGGAATGAGTGTGTGTCAGCATCAGCCTTGAAAACCCTGAGAGAAGCAAAGTGGAACTCTCCAGAACTTCTTCCTTTCACAGAAGATGTCAAAAAAATGCATATGCACCTCAACAAGAAAACTAAACAGTATCAGGAAAAAATCAAAGCGGAGAAAAACCAGAAGAATTGGTCACAGCTAGCCCAAGCGACTTTGTGTGAGGTAATCCTATTTAATCGCCGAAGACCTGGAGAAGTCTCAAAAATGAAATTGAACACATTCCTTCTCAGAAACACTTCAGTCTTGCATTCTGACGTTGCTGATGCCTTATCTGAAGTTGAGAAGAAGCTCTGTCAGCATTTCCAACGCATTGAAATCAGAGGTAAACGAGACCGAAAGGTCCCAATACTCCTGACTCCAGGCATGCTGGATTCAATGGATCTACTTGCAAAGTCTCGCCAAACATGTGGTGTACTGGATGAAAATCCTTTTTTTTTTTCGACACCCATGACCGAGAAATCCTACTACCACGGCACATCTTGTATCAGGAAAGTTGCCCGGGAGTGTGGGGCCAAATATCCAAAGGCTCTTTCTTGCACAAAGCTGCGGAAACATGTGGCTACAGTCTCTAAAGTGCTTAATCTGAAGGACACTGAGATGGACCAGTTGGCGGACTTCATGGGACATGACATTCGTGTGCACAGACAGTTTTACAGGTTGCCTGAGGGGACGCTGCAGCTAGCCAAAATCAGCAAGGTGCTGTTAGCCCTTGAACAGGGAAGAGTTGCGGAATTCAAGGGTAAAAACATTGAAGAGATCAACATTGAGCCTTATGGTAAGGCACAAGACATTGCAGCTGTTCTTATATCCAATCACATCTAGTACACAGCTACTTCAGTATACAACTAAAACTTGAATGCATTTCTCTCCACATTGCAGAGAAGCTGAATTTAGTCAGTAACATGTCTGAAAGTGAAGATGAAGAGAGTGACAGCGAGATGCTACAGCCAAAGAACACCAGGCGACCCCAGCGTCCTTCAACATCTACAGGTAAGAACATCTGTGGTCTGATGAAAATTCTAGGCCTAATTCAAACTGTCTTGTCCCTGCAGACTTACAAGTATGCCTTTGTGTATGTGTGTCTTTCAGACGAATGTTTGGTTGACAGCGAGTCTGCAATGCCACAGCCAAAGAAGCGACGACTATCCCCTTCAACATCAACGTCTACAGGTAATGCAATGGCTTTAGGATGATCTTTCCTGCTTCATCATTGCATCAAATCTCCCTCATATTGTTCCTCTGTCTAGTTGACATTAAACATTACATTTTAATTTTCTTGTTTCAATTTAACAAAGTCTAACTGTGTGCAACCTATGTGCAGTATCAATAGGCTGTTGTTGCTACATGTGTTGTATGCTTTTTAATATTTATGTTTTGTGTATGGTATGGCAAAACTCATGAAGTGTTTCTTTTGATTTAATTCCAGAGGAACTTCCCATTAGCGGGAGGTCTACAAAGGGAAGAAGGAAGAAAGGAGGAAAGATGCCTTCAAAATCAGGTAAAGAACTGTTGAACTGAGAACTTACTTGCGTAGGTACAGTTATGAACTGCAAGAACTTAAGTTGGATTTTGACCAGATGTTTGCTCTAGCATACATTGCTTGTATAGCATATACTATTTAAGTTTTAGCATATGCTATATAAGTTTTGGGGCTAAATGTTGTGATTTTAGGTGGGTCAAAATCCTCAAAAAGGGAGTGGACAGAAGAGGTGAAGGCAGTTAAGGACAGATGCTTATCCACTTCAATATCTTCAACCTCTACAGGTAATGTAGCATTTTACTTTATTGTTGTTTAATTTTATCAAGGTCTAACGGTGTGCAATGTATGTGCAGTATCAATAGGCTGTTTTTGCTACATGTTTTGTATGCTTTTATTTTTCTAATGTTTATGTTTTATGTATGCTGTGCCAAAAATCATGAAGTGTTGTGATTTTAGGTGTGTCAAAACCCCCCAAAAGAAAGTGGACAGAAGAAGAGGTGAAGGCAGTTGAGAACAAACTGATGGATTGCATCACATCTGGCAGGGTACCAGGGAAATTGCAATGTGAAGACTGCATCAGGTCAGCTCCTTCAGTTCTTAAGCACAGAACCTGGGAAGCGGTGAAGTTTTACATCAAAAACCGAATAACGGCATACCAGAGGGAATGTGGTAAAAGAAAGTGAAAAAGCCGGCTCGGATCAGTATTATAACTTTTCAGTTTTAGTCACATCTGTTTTTTAACAGACTTGGTTTCTGTTTAGAAGTGTTGTCACATTCTGTTTTTTTTTTTTTTTTTTTTTTTATACATAATTTCTTTCCCACACATAATGGCACCAGATAGTAGTTCAGTTTAGCTCTACCTTACCGATGTGCCTTGACCTTCCCAAATTAAACTAGCTTTTCCATTATTCTCAATAATGTTTTATGTTTCTCAATATGGATGCATGTATAACTGCATACCAGAGGGAATGTGGAAAAAGAAAATTAAAGTGAAAATGCTGGCTCGGGTCAGTATTCCAGTTCCAGTCACATAGTTGGATTTCGAAAGACTTTGTTTCTGTTAAGAGGTGTTGTAACACATTTCTAATTATCATCTTATATATAAATATCATTTTTTTTCACATATAATGGCACTAGAAAGTAGTTCAGCTCAGCTCTAGTAGCTTACTGATGTGCCTTGACATTATTTAGAATAATGGAAGAGCTAGTTTAATTTCTTTTTTTGTTGATATTGATATAGATGCATGCATGCATTGCAGGATTGTTTTATATTATCGAAAACCGATAATGGCATACCCAGAGGGATTGTGGTAGAAGAAAGTTAAAGTAAAAATGCTGGCTCGAATCTGTATTTTTACTTTTCAGTTCCAGTAACATAGTTGGATTTTGAAAAAAAAAAAAAATGGTTTCCGTTTAGATGTGTTGTCACATTTCTAATGATCTTTTTTTACATATGTATTTGTCTTTTTTTTCCTACAAATAATGGCACCGGAGAGTAGTTCAGTTTAGCTCTAGTACCTTACCAATGTGCCTTGAGAAGAGTGATGATGGTGATGTAGAGAGAGGAGGAGAAGAAGTGAGGGATGATGGTGATGTAGAGAGAGGAGAAGAAGTGAGGGATGATGGTGATGTAGAGAGAGGAGGAGAAGTGAGGGATGATGGTGATGTAGAGAGAGGAGGAGAAGAAGTGAAGGATGATGGTGATGTAGAGAGAGGAGGAGAGGAAGTGAGTGATGATGGTGATGTAGAGAGGAGGAGAAGAAGTGAGGGATGATGGTGATGTAGAGAGAGGAGAAGTGAAGGATGATGGTGATGTAGAGAGAGAGGAGAAGAAGTGAAGGATGATGGTGATGTAGAGAGAGGAAGAGAGGAAGTGATTGATGATGGTGATGTAGAGAGGAGGAGAAGTGAGTGATGATGGTGTAGAGAGAGGAGGAGAAGAAGTGAAGGATTATGGTGATGTAGAGAGAGAGGAGAAGTGAGTGATGATGGTGATGTAGAGAGAGGAGGAGAAGAAGTGTGGGATGATGGTGATGTAGAGAGAGGAGAAGAAGTGAGGGATGATGGTGATGTAGAGAGGAGAAGAAGTGAGGGATGATGGTGATGTAGAGAGAGGAGGAGAAGTGAGGGATGATGGTGATGTAGAGAGAGGAGGAGAAGAAGTGAAGGATGATGGTGATGTAGAGAGAGGAGGAGAGGAAGTGAGTGATGATGGTGATGTAGAGAGGAGGAGAAGAAGTGAGGGATGATGGTGATGTAGAGAGGAGAAGAAGTGAGGGATGATGGTGATGTAGAGAGAGGAGGAGAATTGAGGGATGATGGTGATGTAGAGAGAGGAGGAGAAGAAGTGAGTGATGATGGTGATGTAGAGAGAGGAGAAGTGAGTGATGGTGATGTAGAGAGAGGAGGAGAATTGAGGGATGATGGTGATGTAGAGAGAGGAGGAGAAGTGAGGGATGATGATGTAGAGAGAGGAGGAGAAGTGAGTGATGATGGTGATGTAGAGAGGAGGAGAAGTGAGGGATGATGATGTAGAGAGAGAGGAGGAGAAGTGAGTGATGATGGTGATGTAGAGAGGAGGAGAAGAAGTGAAGGATGATGGTGATGTAGAGAGAGGAGAAGTGAGTGATGGTGATGTAGAGAGAGGAGGAGAAGAAGTGAAGGATTATGGTGATGTAGAGAGAGAGGAGGAGAAGAAGTGAGTGATGATGGTGATGTAGAGAGAGAGAAGAAGTGAGGGATGATGGTGATGTAGAGAGAGGAGAAGAAGTGAGTGATGATGGTGATGTAGAGAGGAGGAGAAGAACATTTCTAATTATCTTTCTTTACATATGTATATGTCTTTTTTTTCTACACATAAGGCACCGTAGAGTAGTTCAGTTTAGCTCTAGTACCTTACCAATGTGCCTTGACCTTCCCAAATTAAACTAGCTTTTTCATTATTCTCAATAATGTTTTATGTTTATCAATATGGATGCATGTATGCATTAAGGGATTGATTTATATTTGTTTATTTTTTATCTTTTTTCCCCCACATTGCTCTGTGGATTTTTTCCTCCAGTGTTGTTGATTTTAGTCGACTAATTACACACCTTTATACAGTTGGATTTTGAGAAATAAAGTTGCCAAAAGACTTAAAGTTGCAATGCATTATTATCACATTTGTTTATTTACAGTTTTTGAGGTGAGGTCCCCATTAGTCACTGTTGAAACACACACACACAGTCACATGACTGCAAATTTACATATTCATATTGCTCATTTAAATATTTTGAGGTGAGGTCCCCACTGGTAACCTTTGAGACACACACAGTCACATGATCAATTTGCATATTAAAGTATGACATCACAGGTCCCCTCGAGGGTCTTCTACCAGACCAGGGTCCTCAGCAGGTGGTCAAATGTCAGGTCAGTCTTCTGAGGGTCAGACTCAAATTTTCAAGTGATGGCTGTTATAACAGCTGCACATGGAGTGTGGATCAGTTTCTGCCTTGTCTGTAGACCACTCAGAAAGGTTGGTTCCCACCAGGGTACATTTTGTCATGTGTCCCCGCCGAGTAGCAAAAACAAGTATGTGTGTGTGTGTGTGTGTGTGTGTGTGTGTGTGTGTGTGTGTAGGAGACTGAGTCCAGACGAGCATATCTTCATCTCTGACTTCCTGTGTGTGTGTGTGTGTGTGTGTGTGTGTGTGTGTGTGTGTGTGTGTGTGTGTGTGTGTGTGTGTGTGTGTGTGTGTGTGTGTGTGTGTAGGAGACTGAGTCCAGAGGAGCATATCTTCATCTCTGACTTCCTGTGTGTGTGTGTGTGTGTGTGTGTGTGTGTGTGTGTGTGTGTGTGTGTAGGAGACTGAGTCCAGAGGAGCATATCTTCATCTCTGACTTCCTGTGTGTGTGTGTGTGTGTGTGTGTGTGTGTGTGTGTGTGTGTGTGTGTGTGTGTAGGAGACTGAGTCCAGAGGAGCATATCTTCATCTCTGACTTCCTGTGTGTGTGTGTGTGTGTGTGTGTGTGTGTGTGTGTGTGTGTGTGTGTGTGTGTGTGTGTGTGTGTGTAGGAGACTGAGTCCAGACGAGCATATCTTCATCTCTGACTTCCTGTGTGTGTGTGTGTGTGTGTGTGTGTGTGTGTGTGTGTGTGTGTGTGTGTGTGTGTGTGTGTGTGTGTGTG
>NC_084994.1:436426-458926 GCF_963854185.1 Sardina pilchardus
ACACTGTTGATCACAATGTGTTTAGGTGCAGCAGGAGGGATTGACTATAAACACCATAAACACTGTTGATCACAATGTGTTTAGGTGCAGCAGGAAGGATTGACTATAAACACTGTTGATCACAATGTGTTTAGGTGCAGCAGGAGGGATTGACTATAAACACTGTTGATCACAATGTGTTTAGGTGCAGCAGGAAGGATTGACTATAAACAGCATAAACACTGTTGATCACAATGTGTTTAGGTGCAGCAGGAGGGATTGACTATAAACACTGATGATCACAATGTGTTTAGGTGCAGCAGGAGGGATTGACTATAAACACTGTTGATCACAATGCGTTTAGGTGCAGCAGGAGGGATTGACTATAAACACTGATGATCACAATGTGTTTAGGTGCAGCAGGAGGGATTGACTATAAACACTGTTGATCACAATGCGTTTAGGTGCAGCAGGAGGGATTGACTATAAACACTGATGATCACAATGTGTTTAGGTGCAGCAGGAGGGATTGACTATAAACACTGTTGATCACAATGTGTTTAGGTGCAGCAGGAAGGATTGACTATAAACAGCATAAACACTGTTGATCACAATGTGTTTAGGTGCAGCAGGAGGGATTGACTATAAACACTGATGATCACAATGTGTTTAGGTGCAGCAGGAGGGATTGACTATAAACACTGTTGATCACAATGCGTTTAGGTGCAGCAGGAGGGATTGACTATAAACACTGTTGATCACAATGTGTTTAGGTGCAGCAGGAAGGATTGACTATAAACACTGCTGATCACAATGTGTTTAGGTGCAGCAGGAGGGATTGACTATAAACACTGTTGATCACAATGTGTTTAGGCGCAGCAGGAGGGATTGACTATAAACACTGTTGATCACAATGTGTTTAGGTGCAGCAGGAGGGATTGACTATAAACACTGTTGATCACAATGTGTTTAGGTGCAGCAGGAAGGATTGACTATAAACACCATAAACACTGTTGATCACAATGTGTTTAGGTGCAGCAGGAGGGATTGACTATAAACACTGTTGATCACAATGTGTTTAGGTGCAGCAGGAGGGATTGACTATAAACACTGTTGATCACAATGTGTTTAGGTGCAGCAGGAGGGATTGACTATAAACACTGTTGATCACAATGTGTTTAGGTGCAGCAGGAGGGATTGACTATAAACACCATAAACACTGTTGATCACAATGTGTTTAGGTGCAGCAGGAAGGATTGACTATAAACACTGTTGATCACAATGTGTTTAGGTGCAGCAGGAGGGATTGACTATAAACACTGTTGATCACAATGTGTTTAGGTGCAGCAGGAGGGATTGACTATAAACACCATAAACACTGTTGATCACAATGTGTTTAGGTGCAGCAGGAGGGATTGACTATAAACACCATAAACACTGTTGATCACAATGTGTTTAGGTGCAGCAGGAGGGATTGACTATAAACACTGTTGATCACAATGTGTTTAGGTGCAGCAGGAGGGATTGACTATAAACACTGTTGATCACAATGTGTTTAGGTGCAGCAGGAGGGATTGACTATAAACACCATAAACACTGTTGATCACAATGTGTTTAGGTGCAGCAGGAGGGATTGACTATAAACAGCATAAACACTGTTGATCACAATGTGTTTAGGTGCAGCAGGAAGGATTGACTATAAACACTGTTGATCACAATGTGTTTAGGTGCAGCAGGAGGGATTGACTATAAACACCATAAACACTGTTGATCACAATGTGTTTAGGTGCAGCAGGAGGGATTGACTATAAACAGCATAAACACTGTTGATCACAATGTGTTTAGGTGCAGCAGGAAGGATTGACTATAAACACTGTTGATCACAATGTGTTTAGGTGCAGCAGGAGGGATTGACTATAAACACTGCTGATCACAATGTGTTTAGGTGCAGCAGGAAGGATTGACTATAAACACTGCTGATCACAATGTGTTTAGGTGCAGCAGGAGGGATTGACTATAAACACTGTTGATCACAATGTGTTTAGGTGCAGCAGGAAGGATTGACTATAAACACTGCTGATCACAATGTGTTTAGGTGCAGCAGGAAGGATTGACTATAAACACTGTTGATCACAATGTGTTTAGGTGCAGCAGGAGGGATTGACTATAAACACCATAAACACTGTTGATCACGTTGGGCCAATTGCTCTGTCGCTAGTTTGGAGTTTAACACGGTTTTAAACTCGGTGGTGACGCAAGAAGTCACGTGACGACTTAAGCTCCATTGCTGTGTCATATGCACCTGTGGTTTAACCTGCTGCTGCGTTTTACCTTGATCTCAATTGCTGTGTCTTCAAGGAAATTCAAATCACCCACTAGAGGGCGCATTTAATGCGTGTTAGTCTAATCTCGGAAAGGACATGGTTTTGCGGTAGACTAAACCATAGTTTGCAGGATAGCAAGATAGGTGACAGCTTACGCTTCATAAACCGACACATACACACACTGTTGGCTAGACTTATTACACAGTAGGCTACAATAAAGGCTACAATATAGCAGTTGCTTAAGTTGGCAAATGCCTACAAATGTAGCCACAAAGAACGAGTAGGCCTATTCGTAAAATAGCCTAACGCACGGTAGATCGTTCCATCAACCCTCGATTATGGTCTTTATTTAGGCTACTTAGGCTGCGCAAAGCATTTATTTGAGGCAGACTTCCAGGCAAGAACTTTTGTTACGTGCGTTTTATTGTGAGACCAGACATGCGTTTTGTTAGCGGCATAGGCTATTAAAAGCAGTAGTTTTCAGTTTAGTTTGGGGTTTAATTTACTTTTGGACTGTTTGGTGATGTTGCTAAATGTAGAGACTGATGGGCACTGAAATATTATTAGGCTATATTTGAAGGTTCACTATTACGTTTCATGTCGTTGAAAGGGATTTCCACCGAATCCACCCGTGTGAGGCGCTTTCATTCATTCAGTGACTGAATAGAATAGAATAGAACAGAATATAATAGAATAGAATAGAATAGAATAGAATAGAATAGGTACTTTTTTCATCCCGTGAGAGAACCAACCAACCAGCGGGGCTCGGGGAGCAAGTAGGCTATGATTTGAAAACGTCTGCCCCTATCCGACACACTAACATGCATTTCACATCACAGGCATTAAAGACAATTGTGACAAAATACGTAGCCTAGTCCCACATGGATTCGTAAAGGCTGGAATGCGCACGGAGCCATGGAATGTGGGTTTAGTGCCCAGCATAATTTGTCCATAGTTGGGCTGAAGTGTGGCGATAAAAGGCTTATTTTTGCTCCTCCGTGTAATGTTCTATTTAGTTCGTGACAACTGATTGATTGACTGATTTAATGTTATATAGCATAGCCTACTGGATAAGATTTCAGATTCAGATTTCCACAAAAGTAGCCTTGACTATTTCATGATAGGCTATATTTCAACATTATTTGCGTTTTATTAAAATGTACTTTACATTTCCAAAGTGTTTTGGCACTTAGAGCGCATTTAACCACAAGAGTCATAAAAATTATCCCGTCAAAATCCTTAAATGCGTTAAGACTGTTGAATTACGACTGCATCTGCTGGGGTAAAACTCAAAATAGCGTACTTCCGGCTTCCAGGCAGTTTAACCCCAGTTTAACTAGGAACCAGCTGATCCTGTCTCGTTTCTGACACAGCAATCACGTTAAACTTCGTGCGCAGCTGCGTGTTAAACTCCAAAACCTCCGTTTTAAGGAGCACGGTTTTAAATCGTAGCACAGCTAGCGCAATGCTAACTGACAGAGCAATTGGCCCAATGTGTTTAGGTGCAGCAGGAAGGATTGACTATAAACACTGTTGATCACAATGTGTTTAGGTGCAGCAGGAGGGATTGACTATAAACACCATAAACACTGTTGATCACAATGTGTTTAGGTGCAGCAGGAGGGATTGACTATAAACACTGTTGATCACAATGCGTTTAGGTGCAGCAGGAGGGATTGACTATAAACACTGTTGATCACAATGTGTTTAGGTGCAGCAGGAGGGATTGACTATAAACACCATAAACACTGTTGATCACAATGTGTTTAGGTGCAGCAGGAGGGATTGACTATAAACACTGTTGATCACAATGCGTTTAGGTGCAGCAGGAGGGATTGACTATAAACACTGTTGATCACAATGTGTTTAGGTGCAGCAGGAAGGATTGACTATAAACACTGCTGATCACAATGCGTTTAGGTGCAGCAGGAAGGATTGACTATAAACACCATAAACACTGATGATCACAATGTGTTTAGGTGCAGCAGGAGGGATTGACTATAAACACTGTTGATCACAATGTGTTTAGGTGCAGCAGGAGGGATTGACTATAAACACTGTTGATCACAATGCGTTTAGGTGCAGCAGGAAGGATTGACTATAAACACTGCTGATCACAATGCGTTTAGGTGCAGCAGGAAGGATTGACTATAAACACCATAAACACTGTTGATCACAATGCGTTTAGGTGCAGCAGGAGGGATTGACTATAAACACCATAAACACTGATGATCACAATGCGTTTAGGTGCAGCAGGAGGGATTGACTATAAACACTGATGATCACAATGTGTTTAGGTGCAGCAGGAGGGATTGACTATAAACACTGTTGATCACAATGTGTTTAGGTGCAGCAGGAGGGATTGACTATAAACACCATAAACACTGTTGATCACAATGCGTTTAGGTGCAGCAGGAGGGATTGACTATAAACACCATAAACACTGTTGATCACAATGTGTTTAGGTGCAGCAGGAGGGATTGACTATAAACACCATAAACACTGTTGATCACAATGTGTTTAGGTGCAGCAGGAGGGATTGACTATAAACACCATAAACACTGTTGATCACAATGTGTTTAGGTGCAGCAGGAGGGATTGACTATAAACACCATAAACACTGTTGATCACAATGTGTTTAGGTGCAGCAGGAGGGATTGACTATAAACACTGTTGATCACAATGTGTTTAGGTGCAGCAGGAGGGATTGACTATAAACACTGTTGATCACAATGTGTTTAGGTGCAGCAGGAGGGATTGACTATAAACACTGTTGATCACAATGTGTTTAGGTGCAGCAGGAAGGATTGACTATAAACACCATAAACACTGTTGATCACAATGTGTTTAGGTGCAGCAGGAGGGATTGACTATAAACACTGTTGATCACAATGTGTTTAGGTGCAGCAGGAGGGATTGACCATAAACACTGTTGATCACAATGTGTTTAGGTGCAGCAGGAAGGATTGACTATAAACACTGTTGATCACAATGTGTTTAGGTGCAGCAGGAGGGATTGACTATAAACACTGTTGATCACAATGTGTTTAGGTGCAGCAGGAAGGATTGACTATAAACACTGTTGATCACAATGTGTTTAGGTGCAGCAGGAGGGATTGACTATAAACACTGTTGATCACAATGTGTTTAGGTGCAGCAGGAGGGATTGACTATAAACACTGTTGATCACAATGTGTTTAGGTGCAGCAGGAAGGATTGACTATAAACAGCATAAACACTGTTGATCACAATGTGTTTAGGTGCAGCAGGAGGGATTGACTATAAACACTGATGATCACAATGTGTTTAGGTGCAGCAGGAGGGATTGACTATAAACACTGTTGATCACAATGCGTTTAGGTGCAGCAGGAGGGATTGACTATAAACACTGATGATCACAATGTGTTTAGGTGCAGCAGGAGGGATTGACTATAAACACTGTTGATCACAATGCGTTTAGGTGCAGCAGGAGGGATTGACTATAAACACTGATGATCACAATGTGTTTAGGTGCAGCAGGAGGGATTGACTATAAACACTGTTGATCACAATGTGTTTAGGTGCAGCAGGAAGGATTGACTATAAACAGCATAAACACTGTTGATCACAATGTGTTTAGGTGCAGCAGGAGGGATTGACTATAAACACTGATGATCACAATGTGTTTAGGTGCAGCAGGAGGGATTGACTATAAACACTGTTGATCACAATGCGTTTAGGTGCAGCAGGAGGGATTGACTATAAACACTGTTGATCACAATGTGTTTAGGTGCAGCAGGAAGGATTGACTATAAACACTGCTGATCACAATGTGTTTAGGTGCAGCAGGAGGGATTGACTATAAACACTGTTGATCACAATGTGTTTAGGTGCAGCAGGAGGGATTGACTATAAACACTGTTGATCACAATGTGTTTAGGTGCAGCAGGAGGGATTGACTATAAACACTGTTGATCACAATGTGTTTAGGTGCAGCAGGAAGGATTGACTATAAACACCATAAACACTGTTGATCACAATGTGTTTAGGTGCAGCAGGAGGGATTGACTATAAACACTGTTGATCACAATGTGTTTAGGTGCAGCAGGAGGGATTGACTATAAACACTGTTGATCACAATGTGTTTAGGTGCAGCAGGAGGGATTGACTATAAACACCATAAACACTGTTGATCACAATGTGTTTAGGTGCAGCAGGAAGGATTGACTATAAACACTGTTGATCACAATGTGTTTAGGTGCAGCAGGAGGGATTGACTATAAACACTGTTGATCACAATGTGTTTAGGTGCAGCAGGAGGGATTGACTATAAACACCATAAACACTGTTGATCACAATGTGTTTAGGTGCAGCAGGAGGGATTGACTATAAACACCATAAACACTGTTGATCACAATGTGTTTAGGTGCAGCAGGAGGGATTGACTATAAACACTGTTGATCACAATGTGTTTAGGTGCAGCAGGAGGGATTGACTATAAACACCATAAACACTGTTGATCACAATGTGTTTAGGTGCAGCAGGAGGGATTGACTATAAACAGCATAAACACTGTTGATCACAATGTGTTTAGGTGCAGCAGGAAGGATTGACTATAAACACTGTTGATCACAATGTGTTTAGGTGCAGCAGGAGGGATTGACTATAAACACTGCTGATCACAATGTGTTTAGGTGCAGCAGGAAGGATTGACTATAAACACTGCTGATCACAATGTGTTTAGGTGCAGCAGGAGGGATTGACTATAAACACTGTTGATCACAATGTGTTTAGGTGCAGCAGGAAGGATTGACTATAAACACTGCTGATCACAATGTGTTTAGGTGCAGCAGGAAGGATTGACTATAAACACTGTTGATCACAATGTGTTTAGGTGCAGCAGGAGGGATTGACTATAAACACCATAAACACTGTTGATCACGTTGGGCCAATTGCTCTGTCGCTAGTTTGGAGTTTAACACGGTTTTAAACTCGGTGGTGACGCAAGAAGTCACGTGACGACTTAAGCTCCATTGCTGTGTCATATGCACCTGTGGTTTAACCTGCTGCTGCGTTTTACCTTGATCTCAATTGCTGTGTCTTCAAGGAAATTCAAATCACCCACTAGAGGGCGCATTTAATGCGTGTTAGTCTAATCTCGGAAAGGACATGGTTTTGCGGTAGACTAAACCATAGTTTGCAGGATAGCAAGATAGGTGACAGCTTACGCTTCATAAACCGACACATACACACACTGTTGGCTAGACTTATTACACAGTAGGCTACAATAAAGGCTACAATATAGCAGTTGCTTAAGTTGGCAAATGCCTACAAATGTAGCCACAAAGAACGAGTAGGCCTATTCGTAAAATAGCCTAACGCACGGTAGATCGTTCCATCAACCCTCGATTATGGTCTTTATTTAGGCTACTTAGGCTGCGCAAAGCATTTATTTGAGGCAGACTTCCAGGCAAGAACTTTTGTTACGTGCGTTTTATTGTGAGACCAGACATGCGTTTTGTTAGCGGCATAGGCTATTAAAAGCAGTAGTTTTCAGTTTAGTTTGGGGTTTAATTTACTTTTGGACTGTTTGGTGATGTTGCTAAATGTAGAGACTGATGGGCACTGAAATATTATTAGGCTATATTTGAAGGTTCACTATTACGTTTCATGTCGTTGAAAGGGATTTCCACCGAATCCACCCGTGTGAGGCGCTTTCATTCATTCAGTGACTGAATAGAATAGAATAGAACAGAATATAATAGAATAGAATAGAATAGAATAGAATAGAATAGGTACTTTTTTCATCCCGTGAGAGAACCAACCAACCAGCGGGGCTCGGGGAGCAAGTAGGCTATGATTTGAAAACGTCTGCCCCTATCCGACACACTAACATGCATTTCACATCACAGGCATTAAAGACAATTGTGACAAAATACGTAGCCTAGTCCCACATGGATTCGTAAAGGCTGGAATGCGCACGGAGCCATGGAATGTGGGTTTAGTGCCCAGCATAATTTGTCCATAGTTGGGCTGAAGTGTGGCGATAAAAGGCTTATTTTTGCTCCTCCGTGTAATGTTCTATTTAGTTCGTGACAACTGATTGATTGACTGATTTAATGTTATATAGCATAGCCTACTGGATAAGATTTCAGATTCAGATTTCCACAAAAGTAGCCTTGACTATTTCATGATAGGCTATATTTCAACATTATTTGCGTTTTATTAAAATGTACTTTACATTTCCAAAGTGTTTTGGCACTTAGAGCGCATTTAACCACAAGAGTCATAAAAATTATCCCGTCAAAATCCTTAAATGCGTTAAGACTGTTGAATTACGACTGCATCTGCTGGGGTAAAACTCAAAATAGCGTACTTCCGGCTTCCAGGCAGTTTAACCCCAGTTTAACTAGGAACCAGCTGATCCTGTCTCGTTTCTGACACAGCAATCACGTTAAACTTCGTGCGCAGCTGCGTGTTAAACTCCAAAACCTCCGTTTTAAGGAGCACGGTTTTAAATCGTAGCACAGCTAGCGCAATGCTAACTGACAGAGCAATTGGCCCAATGTGTTTAGGTGCAGCAGGAAGGATTGACTATAAACACTGTTGATCACAATGTGTTTAGGTGCAGCAGGAGGGATTGACTATAAACACCATAAACACTGTTGATCACAATGTGTTTAGGTGCAGCAGGAGGGATTGACTATAAACACTGTTGATCACAATGCGTTTAGGTGCAGCAGGAGGGATTGACTATAAACACTGTTGATCACAATGTGTTTAGGTGCAGCAGGAGGGATTGACTATAAACACCATAAACACTGTTGATCACAATGTGTTTAGGTGCAGCAGGAGGGATTGACTATAAACACTGTTGATCACAATGCGTTTAGGTGCAGCAGGAGGGATTGACTATAAACACTGTTGATCACAATGTGTTTAGGTGCAGCAGGAAGGATTGACTATAAACACTGCTGATCACAATGCGTTTAGGTGCAGCAGGAAGGATTGACTATAAACACCATAAACACTGATGATCACAATGTGTTTAGGTGCAGCAGGAGGGATTGACTATAAACACTGTTGATCACAATGTGTTTAGGTGCAGCAGGAGGGATTGACTATAAACACTGTTGATCACAATGCGTTTAGGTGCAGCAGGAAGGATTGACTATAAACACTGCTGATCACAATGCGTTTAGGTGCAGCAGGAAGGATTGACTATAAACACCATAAACACTGTTGATCACAATGCGTTTAGGTGCAGCAGGAGGGATTGACTATAAACACCATAAACACTGATGATCACAATGCGTTTAGGTGCAGCAGGAGGGATTGACTATAAACACTGATGATCACAATGTGTTTAGGTGCAGCAGGAGGGATTGACTATAAACACTGTTGATCACAATGTGTTTAGGTGCAGCAGGAGGGATTGACTATAAACACCATAAACACTGTTGATCACAATGTGTTTAGGTGCAGCAGGAGGGATTGACTATAAACACCATAAACACTGTTGATCACAATGTGTTTAGGTGCAGCAGGAGGGATTGACTATAAACATCATAAACACTGTTGATCACAATGTGTTTAGGTGCAGCAGGAGGGATTGACTATAAACACCATAAACACTGTTGATCACAATGTGTTTAGGTGCAGCAGGAGGGATTGACTATAAACACCATAAACACTGTTGATCACAATGTGTTTAGGTGCAGCAGGAGGGATTGACTATAAACATCATAAACACTGTTGATCACAATGTGTTTAGGTGCAGCAGGAGGGATTGACTATAAACATCATAAACACTGTTGATCACAATGTGTTTAGGTGCAGCAGGAGGGATTGACTATAAACACTGTTGATCTGATCACAATGCGTTTAGGCTTCATCTTCTCCTCTCATCGCTGATTGGATTGACATTTTTCTTGTCTGCGGGAAACATTAGTGAATTATTGTGTCCATTGTGTCCAGGTTACGTGTGTGTGCGTGCCTCATGTTTGTATGTGATACTGCAGCATATGGCTGTCCAGTTCACAGACTGTGCGTGTGTGTGTCTGACGAGTCATACAACCATCAAAGCAATTTGAGGCTCCTGCCCCCCCCCAGCACCTAGTCCTAATTTCAGAAGCACCCCCACAACCCAAAGATATATTTAGCTGCAGCACCTGGCCCCCTACAAATAACTATGGCACAACACACACACGCACACGCACAGGGCAACTCTCAGAAGTAGGCAACATAAATATGCACACAAACATGACAACTATCAAAGGTGTTGTTGTAAGGGTTAGAGCTGTTCACATGAGAAATGAATATCAGTGTGTTGTTATAGCCTAGCTGTTCACATGAGAAATTAATAGTGTGTTGTTCTATGAGTTAATATAGCCTAGCTGTTCACATGAGAAATGATTATCAGTGTGTTGTTCTATGAGTTAACATAGCCTAGCTGTTCACATGAGAAATGAATATCAGTGCGTTGTTCTATGAGTTGATATAGCCTAGCTGTTCACATGAGAAATGATTATCAGTGTGTTGTTCTATGGCTTAATATAGCCTAGCTGTTCACATGAGAAATGAATATCAGTGTGTTGTTCTGAGTTAATATAGCCTAGCTGTTCACATGAGAAATTAATAGTGTGTTGTTCTATGAGTTAATATAGCCTAGCTGTTCACATGAGAAATGATTATCAGTGTGTTGTTCTATGAGTTAATATAGCCTAGCTGTTCACATGAGAAATGATTAAAGTATCTGTTAGTTGATATAGCTTAGCTGTTTACATGAGAAATGATATCAGTGTGTTGTTCTATGAGTTGATATAGCCTAGCTGTTCACATGAGAAATTAATAGTGTGTTGTTCTATGAGTTGATATAGCCTAGCTGTTCACATGAGAAATTAATAGTGTGTTGTTCTATGAGTTAATATAGCCTAGCTGTTCACATGAGAAATGAATATCAGTGTGTTGTTCTATGAGTTAATATAGCCTAGCTGTTCACATGAGAAATTAATATCAGTGTGTTGTTCTATGAGTTAATATAGCCTAGCTGTTCACATGAGAAATGATTAAAGTATCTGTTAGTTAACATAGCCTAGCTGTTCACATGAGAATTGATTAAAGTATCTGTTAGTTAACATAGCCTAGCTGTTCACATGAGAATTGATTAAAGTATCTGTTAGTTGATATAGCCTAGCTGTTCACATGAGAAATTATTAAAGTATCTGTTAGACTTCAGTTGAACCCAGATGGAATAATAAAGAGATTGCGAGTCTACTCTGGAGTTCAAGAGTGGATACTTGTGACTGTGGCAGTAGTTAACTCTAACACTTAACGTGTGTGAGTTCGGTTGACTGTGACAGTAGTTAACTCTAACACTTAAGTTGTGTGAGTTGACTGTAGCAGTAGGCTAGTTTCACTCTGACACTTAACGTGAGTTTAACTTTAACACACTAACGTGTGGACAGGACACACCGGGCCGCAAGCCCGACTCATCTAAAAATAAAAACAGGAGGCATTCCGGGGTTTCTGCGTAGCCTACATGCAGCATGACTCGCTCTTCCGTTAGCGGGCTTGCTACTACAGATGTTTGCCTTCAGCGCCCCGTTCACAACGCAGAGGTCAGTCGATAAACACCACAGCGTATAGCCCATCTATCTTTAGCGTCCCCAAATATGCCCAGTCTGTCGGGTTTCAACCCGTGACAGCGGTGCGGTCAACCCCCGCAAAGCGTCTCCTGAAACGGAGGCCGAGAGAGGGGTAGGCGGGTCCCAGTATTGTGGACGTGCCGAGTTTATATATGCCCCTCTTTAGCGGTTGGTTTTTCACAGAGAGAACACGCAGTCTTAACGCAGGGGACACACAGACATAACGACATAACGAACACACCCACACACACACACAAACCTGTCTTGGGTCAGTTCATGTCCACAGCAACATCTGTGCACACGAGTCAACCGCTGCTGTATTAGCCGAAACTGTCGTTTAGATAGCTTAGCATTTACCGTGCACTCAGTCGGTAGCCTACGGTTTCCTCGCGACAAAACACTAGTCAGGAGTCACGGGCACGGCGTGCTTGACTGACACGCAAATCAGCCAACGCGCAGCCGGTCCGACCTGCAGCAGCTGTTCTTCAGTGAGCACGCTCCAATCCCGTGTGTTGCCCTGCGGGACCACCGTGTGCACGCTCGCTCGGTAGTTTATGCGGTGGCGTCGTCGCCGTTAGAAGGACAGACCTCAACGTTACATCGCCGTCCCAGCGCGTGAGGTGTAGGTTAAAGGCCGGTAACCTTCATGTTCGCCAGCTGGGGGAGAGTTTTGTTGAGACACTATTATTCTGCATTTGCATTTGCAAGGGACAGAAACGCGTTTATTTAATCGAACAAACTCATCACAAGCTGACAGACTATTTCAGAGAGCTCTAGCCTATTGATATGGCGCAGGGTTTCCAACATAGAATATAGGTCAAAGGTCAAATCAATCTGAAATGCGCCATGTCATATCTAACAGGTAAAAATGTCAAAACTTTATCAAACACACATACAGACACACACACACACACACACACACACACACACACACACACACACACACACACACACACACAGAGACCCGGCCACACACACACACACACACACACACAGACCCGGCCACACACACACACACACACACACACACACACTCTACACACACACACACACACACACACACACACACACACACCTGTAGGTGCACTTTAAGGTGATGTGGCCTGCGGTGATGACCTGCAGGTCATCCAGTAGTGACCCGGCCACACACACACACACACACACAGTCACACACACACACACACACACGCACACACATTAAATCACTTTAAAATCACATTAATGACTTGAGAACACTTGTTTTTACAAGCAGTGTTGGGACTAAACAGAATATGCTATGTAACAGGATTACATATTAAACATAACACATGAGTAACATTACGCTAGACGACTGTTACAAATTAAATGGTGGTGTTCAGTAAACTGATCTACTATATGGGACTCAAGAGAATGTAATGGTGTTCAGTAGAACTGATCTACTATATGGGACTCAAGAGAATGTAATGGGTTGTGTTCAGTAGAACTTATCTACTATATGGGACTCAAGAGAATGTAATGGTGTTCAGTAGAACTGATCTACTATATGGGACTCAAGAGAATGTAATGGTGTTCAGTAGAACTGATCTACTATATGGGAATCAAGAGAATGTAATGGGTTGTGTTCAGTAGAACAGATCTACTATATGGGACTCAAGAGAATGTAATGGTGTTCAGTAGAACTGATCTACTATATGGGACTCAAGAGAATGTAATGGTGTTCAGTAGAACTGATCTACTATATGGGACTCAAGAGAATGTAATGGTGTTCAGTAGAACTGATCTACTATATGGGAATCTTGAGAATGTAATGGGGTGGTGTTCAGTAGAACTGATCTACTATATGGGACTCAAGAGAATGTAATGGTGTTCAGTAGAACTGATCTACTATATGGGAATCTTGATGTGGGTCCGATTGAATCCTGCTATAGTGAGCTTCTAGACCCTACATCTTGATGTGGCTCTAGCTTAATGTCTGTGTAACGGCTAGCTTAGCTGTGCGTATGGGACGTTACCTCATAATGTCTGTGTAGCGGCAGCTTAGCTGTGCCTGTGGTTCACACATAATGTCTGTGTAGCGGCTAGCTTAGCTGTGCGTACGTGTGGTTCACACATAATGTCTGTGTAGCGGCTAGCTTAGCTGTGCGTGTGGTTCACACATAATGTCTGTGTAGCGGCAGCTTAGCTGTGCCTGTGGTTCACACATAATGTCTGTGTAGCGGCTAGCTTAGCTGTGCGTACGTGTGGTTCACACATAATGTCTGTGTAGCGGCTAGCTTAGCTGTGCGTGTGGTTCACACATAATGTCTGTGTAGCGGCTAGCTTAGCTGTGCGTACGTGTGGTTCACACATAATGTCTGTGTAGCGGCTAGCTTAGCTGTGCGTGTGGTTCACACATAATGTCTGTGTAGCGGCTAGCTTAGCTGTGCCTGTGGTTCACACATAATGTCTGTGTAGCGGCTAGCTTAGCTGTGCGTACGTGTGGTTCACACATAATGTCTGTGTAGCGGCTAGCTTAGCTGTGCGTGCGGTTCACACATAATGTCTGTGTAGCGGCTAGCTTAGCTGTGCGTGCGGTTCACACATAATGTCTGTGTAACGGCTAGCTTAGCTGTGCGTGTGGTTCACACATAATGTCTGTGTAGCGGCTAGCTTAGCTGTGCCTGTGGTTCACACATAATGTCTGTGTAGCGGCTAGCTTAGCTGTGCGTACGTGTGGTTCACACATAATGTCTGTGTAGCGGCTAGCTTAGCTGTGCGTATGGGACGTTACCTCATAATGTCTGTGTAGCGGCTAGCTTAGCTGTGCGTATGGGACGTTACCTCATAATGTCTGTGTAGCGGCTAGCTTAGCTGTGCGTGTGGTTCACACATAATGTCTGTGTAGCGGCTAGCTTAGCTGTGCCTGTGGTTCACACATAATGTCTGTGTAGCGGCTAGCTTAGCTGTGCGTACGTGTGGTTCACACATAATGTCTGTGTAGCGGCTAGCTTAGCTGTGCGTGCGGTTCACACATAATGTCTGTGTAGCGGCTAGCTTAGCTGTGCGTGCGGTTCACACATAATGTCTGTGTAGCGGCTAGCTTAGCTGTGCGTGCGGTTCACACATAATGTCTGTGTAACGGCTAGCTTAGCTGTGCGTGTGGTTCACACATAATGTCTGTGTAGCGGCTAGCTTAGCTGTGCCTGTGGTTCACACATAATGTCTGTGTAGCGGCTAGCTTAGCTGTGCGTACGTGTGGTTCACACATAATGTCTGTGTAGCGGCTAGCTTAGCTGTGCGTATGGGACGTTACCTCATAATGTCTGTGTAGCGGCTAGCTTAGCTGTGCGTATGGGACGTTACCTCATAATGTCTGTGTAGCGGCTAGCTTAGCTGTGCGTATGGGACGTTACCTCATAATGTCTGTGTAGCGGCTAGCTTAGCTGTGCGTGTGGTTCACACATAATGTCTGTGTAGCGGCTAGCTTAGCTGTGCGTGCGTGTCGTTCACACATAATGTCTGTGTAGCGGCTAGCTTAGCTGTGCGTGTGGGACGTTACCTCATAATGTCTGTGTAGCGGCTAGCTTAGCTGTGCGTGTGGGACGTTACCACATAATGTCTGTGTAGCGGCTAGCTTAGCTGTGCGTATGGGACGTTACCTCATGTCTGTGTAGCGGCTAGCTTAGCTGTGCGTGCGGTTCACACATAATGTCTGTGTAGCGGCTAGCTTAGCTGTGCGTATGGGACGTTACCTCATAATGTCTGTGTAGCGGCTAGCTTAGCTGTGCGTGTGGTTCACACATAATGTCTGTGTAGCGGCTAGCTTAGCTGTGCGTATGGGACGTTACCTCATAATGTCTGTGTAGCGGCTAGCTTAGCTGTGCGTGTGGGACGTTACCTCATAATGTCTGTGTAGCGGCTAGCTTAGCTGTGCGTGTGGGACGTCACCTCATAATGTCTGTGTAGCGGCTAGCTTAGCTGTGCGTGTGGGACGTTACCTCATAATGTCTGTGTAGCGGCTAGCTTAGCTGTGCGTATGGGACGTTACCTCATGTCTGTGTAGCGGCTAGCTTAGCTGTGCCTGTGGGACGTTACCTCATAATGTCTGTGTAGCGGCTAGCTTAGCTGTGCGTATGGGACGTTACCTCATAATGTCTGTGTAGCGGCTAGCTTAGCTGTGCGTATGGGACGTTCACACATAATGTCTGTGTAGCGGCTAGCTTAGCTGTGCGTGTGGTTCACTCATAATGTCTGTGTAGCGGCTAGCTTAGCTGTGCGTGTGGGACGTTACCTCATAATGTCTGTGTAGCGGCTAGCTTAGCTGTGCGTATGGGACGTTACCTCATAATGTCTGTGTAGCGGCTAGCTTAGCTGTGCGTATGGGACGTTACCTCATAATGTCTGTGTAGCGGCTAGCTTAGCTGTGCGTGTGGGACGTTCACACATAATGTCTGTGTAGCGGCTAGCTTAGCTGTGCGTGTGGGACGTTCACACATAATGTCTGTGTAGCGGCTAGCTTAGCTGTGCGTGTGGGACGTTCACACATAATGTCTGTGTAGCGGCTAGCTTAGCTGTGCGTGTGGGACGTTACCTCATAATGTCTGTGTAGCGGCTAGCTTAGCTGTGCGTATGGGACGTTACCTCATAATGTCTGTGTAGCGGCTAGCTTAGCTGTGCGTATGGGACGTCACCTCATAATGTCTGTGTAGCGGCTAGCTTAGCTGTGCGTATGGGACGTCACCTCATAATGTCTGTGTAGCGGCTAGCTTAGCTGTGCGTATGGGACGTTACCTCATAATGTCTGTGTAGCGGCTAGCTTAGCTGTGCGTATGGGACGTTCACACATAATGTCTGTGTAGCGGCTAGCTTAGCTGTGCGTATGGGACGTTCACACATTATGTCTGTGTAGCGGCTAGCTTAGCTGTGCGTATGGGACGTTCACACATAATGTCTGTGTAGCGGCTAGCTTAGCTGTGCGTATGGGACGTTACCTCATAATGTCTGTGTAGCGGCTAGCTTAGCTGTGCGTGTGGGACGTTCACACATAATGTCTGTGTAGCGGCTAGCTTAGCTGTGCGTGTGGGACGTTACCTCATAATGTCTGTGTAGCGGCTAGCTTAGCTGTGCGTATGGGACGTTACCTCATAATGTCTGTGTAGCGGCTAGCTTAGCTGTGCGTGTGGGACGTTACCTCATAATGTCTGTGTAGCGGCTAGCTTAGCTGTGCGTGTGGGACGTTACCTCATAATGTCTGTGTAGCGGCTAGCTTAGCTGTGCGTATGGGACGTTACCTCATAATGTCTGTGTAGCGGCTAGCTTAGCTGTGCGTATGGGACGTTACCTCATAATGTCTGTGTAGCGGCTAGCTTAGCTGTGCGTATGGGACGTTACCTCATAATGTCTGTGTAGCGGCTAGCTTAGCTGTGCGTATGGGACGTTACCTCACTCCCGACTCCTGATCCCAAGTGCTGCTGTTTCCGGGCATCTGCAGGGCTGAAGTGCGCAGTGAAGAACGCAGGTTACACACACACACACAAACACACACACACTCATGTAGGCTGAACTGCACTGCTTCAACCCACACACACACACATCCACATGTAGGCTGAACTGCGCTGGTTCAACACAACGCAGGTTACACACACACACACACACTCATGTAGGCTGAACTGCGCTGGTTCAACACAACGCAGGTTACACACACACACACACACTCATGTAGGCTGAAGTGCGCTGCTTCAACACAACGCAGGTTACACAGACACACACACACACACACACACACACACACACACACACACACACACTCATGTAGGCTGAAGTGCGCTGCTTCAACACAACGCAGGTTACACACACACACACACACACACACTCATGTAGGCTGAACTGCGCTGGTTCAACACACACACACACACACACACTCATGTAGGCTGAACTGCGCTGGTTCAACACAACGCAGGTTACACACACACACACACAAACACACACACGTAGGCTGAACTGCGCTAGTTCAACACACACACACACACACACACACACACACACACATCCACATGTAGGCTGAACTGCGCTGGTTCAACACAATGCAGGTTACACACACACAGGCATCATGTCTGAATCACCCCAAGATCCACATGGAGACGACTGAAAACAGTTATTAAGAAGCACAAATGGTTAACTCTCTAGGTCTTACACACAATTGTTCTCTCTCTGTCTGTCGTAAACACACACACACACAGAAGTGTGACTTATTCTCACACACACACACACAGAAGTGTGACTTATTCTCACACACACACACAGAAGTGTGACTTATTCTCTCACACACACAGAAGCGTGACTTATTCTCTCACACACACACACACACACAGAAGTGTGACTTATTCTCTCACACACACACACACACACACAGAAGCGTGACTTATTCTCACACACACACACACACACAGAAGTGTGACTTATTCTCTCTCACACACACACACACACACAGAAGCGTGACTTATTCTCACACACACACACACACACACACACACAGAAGCGTGACTTATTCTCTCTCACACACACACACACACACACACAGAAGCGTGACTTATTCTCTCTCACACACACACACACAGAAGTGTGACTTATTCTCACACACACACACACACACACAGAAGTGTGACTTATTCTCACACACACACACACAGAAGCGTGACTTATTCTCACACACACACACACAGAAGCGAGACTTATTCTCACACACACACACACACACACACACACACACTCACACACACACAGAAGCGTGACTTATTCTCACACACACACACACAGAAGCGTGACTTATTCTCACACACACACACACACTCACACACACACAGAAGCGTGACTTATTCTCACACACACACACACACACAGAAGCGTGACTTATTCTCACACACACACACACAGAAGCGTGACTTATTCTCACACACACACACACACACACAGAAGCGTGACTTATTCTCACACACACACACACACACACACACACACTCACACACACACACACAGAAGCGTGACTTATTCTCACACACACACTCACACACACACAGAAGCGTGACTTGAGAACATTCGTTTATGACTTCAGAACTTCATTTCCTCCTCTGTACATCTTTGATGCAAGAATACATATTATTATTATAAACAATAACACACACACACACACACACACACTCGTCTGAAATGGCATACATTGGGGATGAAACACACACGCACACACAAACACACACACAATCCCTCCCCTCCAACACTGTGTGCTTTTCCAGAAGTCATTTCGTTCCAACACTGTCAGCAGTTGAGAGCTGTCTGTTCATAGTGTGTGTGTGTGTGTAAAGAGAGAGTGAGTATAGATGGGGGTGTCTGTATCTGTATAATATGGTGGTGTGTGTGTGTGTGTGTGTGTGTGTGTGGACAGGCATGCATCTATGTTTGTCTGCCCGTGGACAGGTAGGTAGGTAGGTGTGTGTGTGTGTGTGTGTGTGTGTGTGTGTGTGTGTGTGACACGTCTGTGGAGAGGCTCCAGGTTGCCACGGCGCTGGTTGTAACAGGCTCCATCCCTCAGTGACGTCCCTGTGCATCATGGGAAATGTAGTCTCGCTCAGTGGTGCCTTATATTGACCCTGCGTGTGGAGCCGTCCCAGTGCATCATGGGAAATGTAGTCTCTCAGTGGAGTCTCATCTTGACCCTGCGCATGGAGCCGTCCCCCTGTGCATCATGGGAAATGTAGTCTCTCAGTGGCGGCCCCTTTGCATGGTGGGAAATGTGGTCTCTCAGTGGCGTCTCATCTTGACCCTGCGCGTGGAGCTGTCTCGCTGTGCATCGTGGGAACTGTAGTCTCTGCGGGATCGAACACGAGACACGCGATTCTCCTCCTTATCCATCTCCAGAACACGTGGCCTACACACACACACAGAAAAATCACTGCTAACAAACGATGCCTCCGTTCAACACTTGTGTCTATATAAAAATCACTGCTAACATACTAAGCATAGGTTCAAGGCTTGTGTCTATATAAAAATCACTGCTAACATACAAAGCATCGGTTCAAGGCTTGTGTCTATATAAAAATCACTGCTAACATACTAAGCATAGGTTCAAGGCTTGTTTCTCCATTACAATCAAAGCTAGCAAATGAAGCATCGGTTCAAGGCTTGTGTTGTTTACATAAAATCACTGCAATATACTAAGCATCGGTTCAAGGCTTGTGTTGTTTACATAAAATCACTGCAATATACTAAGCATCGGTTCAAGGCTTGTGTTTATATAAAAATCACTGCTAACAAATGAAGCATCGGTTCAAGGCTTGTGTTGTTTACATAAAATCACTGCAATATACTAAGCATCGGTTCAAGGCTTGTGTTTATATAAAAATCACTGCTAACAAACAACTCATCGGTTCAAGATATAATTATTCCATTCTATTCTCCATATAATTACTGCTCACAAACAACGCATCGGTTCAAGGCTGGTGTCGTTTACTTAAGCAATGAGCCCTGAGAGGCCGTGGTTTATACTGTATAATCGAACAGCTAAGGGGCGATGTTAGGCACGACGCGAAGCGGAGTTAAGCAATGAGCCCTGAGAGGCCGTGGGTTATACTGTATAATCGAACAGCTAAGGGGCGATGTTAGGCACGACGCGAAGCGGAGTTAAGCAATGAGCCCTGAGAGGCCGTGGGTTATACTGCATAATCGAACAGCTAAGGGGCGATGTTAGGCACGACGCGAAGCGGAGTTAAGCAATGAGCCCTGAGAGGCCGTGCGTTATACTGCATAATCGAACAGCTAAGGGGCGATGTTAGGCACGACGCGAAGCGGAGTTAAGCAATGAGCCCTGAGAGGCCGTGGGTTATACTGCATAATCGAACAGTTAAGGGGCGATGTTAGGCACGACGCGAAGCGGAGTTAAGCAATGAGCCCTGAGAGGCCGTGGGTTATACTGCATAATCGAACAGCTAAGGGGCGATGTTAGGCACGACGCAAAGCGGAGTTAAGCAATGAGCCCTGAGAGACCGTGGGTTATACTGCATAATCGAACAGCTAAGGGGCGATGTTAGGCACGACGCGAAGCGGAGTTAAGCAATGAGCCCTGAGAGGCCGAGGTTTATACTGCATAATCGAACAGCTAAGGGGCGATGTTAGGCACGACGCGAAGCGGAGTTAAGCTATAAGTATACTCGACGCACCCGACCTGTCGCGCGACAATGTGACGTCAAAATGACATAATTTCCTGTGTCGCAAGCCACATTTCAGCACGACAACTAGGAAGGCCGTGGGTTATACTGCATAATCGAACAGCTAAGGGGCGATGTTAGGCACGACGCGAAGCGGAGTTAAGCAATGAGCCCTGAGAGGCCGTGGGTTATACTGCATAATCGAACAGCTAAGGGGCGATGTTAGGCACGACGCGAAGCGGAGTTAAGCAATGAGCCCTGAGAGGCCGTGGGTTATACTGTATAATCGAACAGCTAAGGGGCGATGTTAGGCACGACGCGAAGCGGAGTTAAGCAATGAGCCCTGAGAGGCCGTGGGTTATACTGTATAATCGAACAGCTAAGGGGCGATGTTAGGCACGACGCGAAGCGGAGTACAGTATAAATCACGGACTCGAGTGGCTTATTGCTTTTCTAAAAAGGTTACTACGTCGATCTAGCAAGATTTCATTAAACAAAGGCACAGCAACGAAAAAGTAACAATGTATTCATAGATAATCATTCTTCCGCCGAGAAATATATTCCCTCCATATGAATGGTTGTCATGCAACAACGAGACGCAGCCACTCTAACTTTTGTGCTAATTTTGTGGTAGTGCATTACTACAGAACGAAATGTGGTCAAGGTGTGTGTATATCGTGATATTTACAACGGCATCGAACGGGATTCAGCCAATCACAATCAAGGACCGGAACTATCCGTTTTAGAAATGAAAATAACTGCTAACAAACGAAGCATCGTTTCAAGGCTCGTCTTTCACACAAAAATTACAGCTAACAAACGAAGCATTGTTTCAAGGCTTGTGTCGTTTACACAAAAATAACTGCTAACAAGCGAAGAGTCGGTTCAAGGCCGGTGTAGTTTACACGGAAATAACTGCTAACAAACGAAGAGTCGGTTCAAGGACGGTGTAGTTTACACGGAAATAACTGCTAACAAACGAAGAGTCGGTTCAAGGCTGGTGTAGTTTACACGGAAATAACTGCTAACAAACGAAGAGTCGGTTCAAGGCTGGTGTAGTTTACACGGAAATAACTGCTAACAAACGAAGAGTCGGTTCAAGGCCGGTGTAGTTTACACGGAAATAACTGCTAACAAACGAAGAGTCGGTTCAAGGCCGGTGTAGTTTACACGGAAATAACTGCTAACAAACGAAGCCTCGGTTCAAGGCCGGTGTAGTTTACACGGAAATAACTGCTAACAAACGAAGAGTCGGTTCAAGGCCGGTGTTTACATAAAACGTCGGAAGCTTTATTTGTGACGTGACATGACTAATTCGGAATCTGATTAGTGTGTGTGTGTGTGTGTGTGTTCCTGTGAGCTGCATCAGGGTCTGCTCTGCGGTGGGAGTGTGTGTGTGTGTGTGTGTGTGTGTGT
>NC_084994.1:468926-471426 GCF_963854185.1 Sardina pilchardus
CTGACTCGTTAAAGACTATCACTTATTATGAATCATGCAACTGACTCTTAAAGACTATCATTTATTATGAATCATGCAACTGACTCGTTAAAGGCTATTATTTTATGAATCATGCGACTGACTCGTTGAAGTCGGTTACACACCCACTACTCTCAACAGGCTCTCGTCCGATCCCATAATTTAGCATAAATAAATTTTTGTCTCTTTTGTGAACCTCCTTTCTCTCTTTTTGCAATAATGTCAAAACTCTTAATGGTTCCTTTAATGAGCTTGTTATTGTTTCCAGTGGGCCATTAATTGGTGTTGCACACCTGCAGACTTGACGTTTATGGAAGTCTGGAAAAGGGACCAAATAAATGCCCTCCTGCATCACTTCTAGCCATATAAAGACAATTATTGTATTAATCATGCAGCTGACTTCTATTTATTTATCTATTTGTTTATGTTTATTTGATAGGGACAGATACATATCATGTGGGCTGTGCACAACCCAACAGAAGAAGAATGACTGTTTGTTTGTTTGTTTGTTTGTTTGTTTATGGTTTATTTGATAGGGACAGATACATATCATGTGGGCTGTGCACAACCCAACAGAAGAAGAATGACTGTTTGTTTGTTTGTTTGTTTATGTTTATTTGATAGGGACAGATACATATCATGTGGGCTGTGCACAACCCAACAGAAGAAGAATGACTGTTTGTTTGTTTGTTTGTTTATGGTTTATTTGATAGGGACAGATACACATCACGTGGGCTGTGCACAACCCAACAGAAGAAGAATGACTGTTTGTTTGTTTGTTTGTTTATGTTTATTTGATAGGGACAGATACATATCACGTGGGCTGTGCACAACCCAACAGAAGAAGAATGACTGTTTGTTTGTTTGTTTGTTTGTTTGTTTGTTTATGTTTATTTGATAGGGACAGATACATATCATGTGGGCTGAGCACAACCCAACAGAAGGCATCATGGCATTTACAGCTTTGGCTAATTTCCCATGCTTGTCCCTAGAAGGGCTTTTAAAATAATACATTTATAAAGTGAAAAATGACATGCTATCCATCCATCCATTCATCCAAGTATATAAATAACATGGTTATTTTATCTTTATTAATGGCCTCCATTATGCCATTGATTAAATGGACATTGTTATTATTGCTAATATTCTCCTTAATGAAGCCTTACCTTGCCATAGGTTTGTTATTATATGATTGATTGAATTACTTTCTTGTTGATGTGCTTTTCTCCTTGTTATATTGTTTATTTCCATTAGGTTACTGCTTGAATTTCTATAGTTTCCTCCGCCAAGTAGGTTATGTTTTCATGCGGGTTTGTTTGTTTGTTTGTTTGTTTATTAGCAAGATAACTCAAAAAGTTATGGATGGATTTCGGTACCTACCCACTCGGGGATCTCGTCCACCTCGCCGCGGGGGTACAGACGCTCCTGCCCGGGGCCGCGACGCTCCAGCTGCGCTCCGTAGGTGTAGCCCTCGCCGAAGAAGTACTTGTTCCGTAGGGGCGCGCGGTCCACCGTGTGCTCCCGGTACAGACCCTTGTCTCCCTTGGCGACCACCTCGTCTATCTTCTGCTCGATGAGCGCGCACTCCTGCGCGCTGAAGACGGTCGCCTGCTTGATGCCGCTCTTGACGCGCCGCGCCTCCGCGTCGCGCTGCTCCTGGTCGCTACCGGCGGCGGCATCGTCGTCATCCGACTCCTCGCGGTACTTGCGTTTCTTGGCGCCGCCGTTGCTCCGGTCGGCGGTTTTGGTTTTCAGCTCGTCCCGGTGCGGCGTCATGGCCTTCAGCTTCTGGCGCAGGTCCGTGAACCCGCCGCTCGCGGACATGTTAACGGCCAGCTAACGAAATGACTAAAAACTGAAGTAGTAAAAAAAAAAAAAAAAAAGAAAGAAAGAAACGATGTTTGACTACGTTCCCATATTCACTTAGTCCCGCATTGTTTCTGCACACTGAGAGGCGTTGCACACGACGTGACCTGAGCCACTGTAACGGTAGTTATTCGGCTGCGTAGCCGGGGACTCGGGGAGCTAAGGTTACCAAGCTAACGCTAGCAGGGTAGCTAGCTGTAGTTATGGGGCTACACGCTGACTGGGGAACCGGTGGCACTGGTGGCAATAACTAGAGCTGGCACAGGTTACAACTCAGTCACGTATTTACAAAGAACATGTTACTCCCTCCTCCCTCTGATACAGATATAAAACGCAACCCACACGCTAATGGTCTGCAGGTTACATGTCATGCTAGTCAGGGCTAGCTAGTTAGCGATAGCTGGCTATGAAGGCACTGGCTCGCTGCCGTGTTAAGTAACGTTAACCTATGTATATATGCTAACCGAGGCTGTGTCGGTGCTGGCCTCGTATTTGAAACTACACGAATGTCTCGTCTTAATGACAAAAGTAACTTTCCTGCTTGAAGAGTGTATCCCAAATGCGCTGAATATTCCAAATGCGGTCGGTTTGGTTTAAATTCCGGCAAAAAAACGGG
>NC_084994.1:488926-491426 GCF_963854185.1 Sardina pilchardus
CACACACACACACACACACACACACATATACACACACGCACACACACACACACACACACACACACACACACACACACACACACACACACACACACACACACACACACACACACCTGTATGGCGGGGTCGAGCTGGTGATCACACACACACACACACACACACACCTGTATGGCGGGGTCGAGCTGGTGAGCACACACACACACTCACACACACACACACACACACACACACACACACACACACACACACACACACACACACCTGTATGGCGGGGTCGAGCTGGTGAGCACACACACACACACACACACACACACACACACACACACACATACACACACACACACACACACACACACACACACATATACACACACGCACACACACACACACACACACACACACACACACACACCTGTATGGCGGGGTCGAGCTGGTGATCACACACACACACACACACACCTGTATGGCGGGGTCGAGCTGGTGAGCACACACACACACTCACACACACACACACACACACACACACACACACACACACACACACACACACACACACCTGTATGGCGGGGTCGAGCTGGTGAGCACACACACACACACACACACACACACACACACACACACACACACACACACACACACACACACCTGTATGGCGGGGTCGAGCTGGTGAGCACACACACACACACACACACACACACACACACACACACACACACACACACACACCTGTATGGCGGGGTCGAGCTGGTGAGCACACACACACACACACACACACACACACACACACACACACACACCTGTATGGCGGGGTCGAGCTGGTGAGCACACACACACACACACACACACACACACACACACACACACACACACACACACACACACACACACACACACACACACACACACACACCTGTATGGCGGGGTCGAGCTGGTGAGCACACACACACACACACACACACACACACACACACACACACACACACACACACACACACACACACACACACACACCTGTATGGCGGGGTCGAGCTGGTGAGCACACACACACACACACACACACACACACACACACACACACACACACACACACACACACACACACACACACACACACACCTGTATGGCGGGGTCGAGCTGGTGAGCGGCCATGCTGGAGGCGATGGCGAGGGCGACGGCGCCCGATGAGGCCACACCCCCTTGCTGGTCCTGAGGCTCCGCCCCCCTCCAGGCCGGGACGCTGAGGAAGTCTGGAGCCGCCACGGGAACCACGCAGTCGCTAGGAAACGCCCCACTGCGGCCGAGCAACGCCCCAAAGCGCCAACCTGCCAATCAGCATCACAATCAAGCAGCAGTATCCAATCAGCATCAAGCAGCAGTATCCAATCAGCATCAAGCAGCACTATCCAATCAGCATCAAGCAGCACTATCCAATCAGCATCAAGCAGCAGTATCCAATCAGCATCAAGCAGCAGTATCCAATCAGCATCAAGCAGCAGTATCCAATCAGCATCAAGAAGCACTATCCAATCAGCATCAAGCAGCACTATCCAATCAGCATCAAGCAGCAGTATCCAATCAGCATCAAGCAGCAGTATCCAATCAGCATCAAGCAGCAGTATCCAATCAGCATCAAGCAGCACTATCCAATCAGCATCCAGCAGCAGTATCCAATCAGCATCAAGCAGCCGCCAGTGTCGAATTGATGAATATTCGTTAGTGTTAAATATCACGTCAGTTGATGAATATTCTTTATTGTGAAATGTCACGTCAGTTGATGAATGTCTGTTAGTGTAAAATGTCACATGTCAGTTGATGAATATTCGTTAGTGTAAAATATCACGTGTCAGTTGATGAATGTCCGTTAGTGGAAAATGTCAAGTGTCAGTTGATGAATATTCTTCAGTGTAAAATGTCACGTGTCAGTTGACGAATATTCGTTACTGTGAAATATCACGTGTCAGTTGATGAATACTCGTTAGTGTGAAATGTCAAGTGTCAGTTGATGAATATTCTTTATTGTGAAATGCAGTGTTGTAGTACTCGAGTCCAGGACTCGGACTCATTAGCCAAATTTAGAGACTTGTGACTTGACTTGGACTCGGACTCGTACATTCAAAGCATTCAGACTCGAAAATTGAGGCGAAGACTCGACTTTGACCATGAGTTTTGTGTTTACAGTTCGCTTACCATTCATTCCTGCAGACGCCCCTGTATGAAAGTTCATAACGGCCGCCATTAGGACTTTTTTAGTTTTTAGTTTAAAACCTTATAGGCTATGCTTACTTTAGTGCAGAACTTGGACTCGACTTGACCAAAAAGTACTCGACTTGAATCAATATTGACTCGACTCGGACTTGACTCGGATGAGTAGTGGACTCGACTTGGACTTGACTCGAAATTTGTTTTTAATGACTTGGACTTGACTTGGACTCGGACACTGGAGACTCCATCACGTGACATGTTCTAGTAGGTCGTCAAAGCGGTCAAATGACCGGGGCGC
>NC_084994.1:498926-503926 GCF_963854185.1 Sardina pilchardus
CCATATTATTGCTGTTGTTTTCAGAAGTACTGTATTTATCATGCAACCATGCAAAAGCTAATTATACTGTATCTTACATTACTAAAGCAGGTCTCTGATTTTTTCACAAACTTTTTGTGAACAATGTTAGCATTTAAAACATTGACTGCTTTGAAGTGAAAGTACACTTAATACAGCATAATAATAATAATTGTAATAATCTAATGATCATCATAATGATGATTTGATGGGGGTATACAGTATGTGTAGGTGGGTCCTATGGCCCCAAAGTCCCAAAGACTTAAAATAAGCCTACTTAACTTGTCATTTTATTGATGACAGTTGGGATCTTGTCCCCTTCAATTTGACAACACTCCCAGTGTTTTCAAGGCTTCAAGGTTTTATTGAATGCTACCTCTGACTTAGAATGCATTACTTTGCACTTGCATAGTCTTTCATTTTGGAATTTTAAGAGCAATAAACATACATTGCAATGTTTTATTTCATTCAGATATGTAAATCAACATGTATATATTGCAATTAGTCAATTAGTGGGGAGATAATCGATAATCGAATCGAATCGAAATCGAATCGAACTGAAAAAATGAATCGTTAGATTAATCGATGCATCGAAAAAATAATCGCTAGATTAATCGTTTAGAAAATAATCGTTTATCCCAGCCCTAATCAGAATATCATATCATTATCCGGAGCGAAATGCACTTAAGATCAATTAAGCATCAGAATATCATATCATTATTCGGAGTAAAATGCACTTAAGATCAATTAAGCATCAGAATATCATATCATTATTCGGAGTAAAATGCACTTAAGATCAATTAAGCATCAGAATATCATATCATTATTCGGAGTAAAATGCACTTAAGATCAATTTACGAATGATTGGGAGTACATACTGTACGTTGAGTTGACATCAAACTCATGTCATTTGGATGTGTTTTGAGAAAGTTCGACTTTACCGTTTTAAGCCAAAACTCGTAAGCCTGGAGGTGACCGGGGCATGTCATTTCACTGCTGCGTGTGTGTGTGTGTGTGTGTGTGTGTGTGTGTGTGTGTGTGTGTGTGTTACCTGTGGTGGGGGAGGGTTGTCCATCTGTGTTTTGAGGATCTGCATGGCCTCGTCATGGGGATTCCTCTTCTTCACAAACCCTCTGCCTTCTTTCCTGTGTGTGTAAGAGAGAGAGAGAGAGCGAGTGTGTGAGACATACACACACTCACACAGAGTGGCGGATGATGGTGTGTGTGTGTGTGTGTGTGTGTGTGTGTGTGTGTGTGTGTGCGTGTGTGTGTGTGCGTGTGTGTGTGTGTGTGTGTGTGTGTACCTGCGTATCTCCTGTACAGGTGGAGGGATTTGGTACTGGCGGATGATGGTGTGTGTGTGTGTGTGTGTGTGTGTGTGTGTGTGTGTGTACCTGCGTATCTCCTGTACAGGTGGAGGGGTCTGGTACTGGCGGATGATGGTGTGTGTGTGTGTGTGTGTGTGTGTGTGTGTGTGTGTGTGTGTGTGTGTGTGTGTGTGTGTGTGTGTGTATGTGTACCTGCGTATCTCCTGTACAGGTGGAGGGGTCTGGTACTGGCGGATGATGTCTTTGATGTTGTGACTGGGCACGATGTGTTCTGAGTTCACCAGCGACGACTTCACAATCTCACCACCAGAGGGAGCTGAACGCATGGGACCAGCTACTGCCACTGGAGCTGAGAGAGAGAGAGAGACAGAGAGAGAGAGGGAGAGAGAGAGAGAGAGAGAGAGAGAGAGAGAGAGAGAGAGAGAGAGGGAGAGGGGGAGAGAGAGGGAGAGAGAAGGAGAGAGAGAGAGAGGGAGAGAGAGAGAGGGAGAGAGAAGGAGAGAGAGAGGGAGAGAAGGAGAGAGAGAGAGGAAGGACAGAGGGATAGAGGGAAAGAAGGAGAGAGAGATATAAACAGTATATAGAGAGAGAGATAGAGGGAGAAAGAGAGAGGTTGGGATAGAGAGAGAGGGATAGAGAGAGAGAGGGATAGAGGGAAAGAAGGAGAGAGAGAGAGAGGAAGACTTAACATGACTAAACACATTAGTGTGGGGCTAACAGGAAGTAATATTAGACAACCAGGAAGTTCTGGTTTTATGACCAGTGTTGGGGAAGAGAAACGGGCACATGATTTCATCAGGAAGTTCTGGTTTTATTCATCATTACGTGTCAGACTCCTGCACTCAGATCAGGTGATGTTCAGGACTTAAGCTCATCAGGTGATGTTAAGGACTAAAGCTCATCAGGTGATGTTAAGGACTAAAGCTCATCAGGTGATGTTAAGGACTAAAGCTCATCAGGTGATGTTCAGGACTAAAGTTCATCAGGTGATGTTCAGGTCTAAAGCTCATCAGGTGATGTTAAGGACTAAAGCTCATCAGGTGATGTTCAGGTGATGTTCAGGACTAAAGCTCATCAGGTGATGTTCAGGTCTAAAGCTCATCAGGTGATGTTCAGGTCTAAAGCTCATCAGGTGATGTTCAGGTGATGTTCAGGTGATGTTCAGGTCTAAAGCTCATCAGGTAATGTTCAGGACTAAAGCTCATCAGGTGATGTTCAGGTGATGTTCAGGTCTAAAGCTCATCAGGTGATGTTCAGGTCTAAAGCTCATCAGGTGATGTTCAGGTGATGTTCAGGTGATGTTCAGGTCTAAAGCTCATCAGGTGATGTTCAGGTGATGTTCAGGTCTAAAGCTCATCAGGTGATGTTCAGGATTAAAGCTCATCAGGTGATGTTCAGGTGATGTTCAGGTGATGTTCAGGTGATGTTCGGGTCTAAAGCTCATCAGATGATGTTCAGGACTAAAGCTCATCAGGTAATGTTCAGGTGATGTTCAGGTCTAAAGCTCATCAGGTGATGTTCAGGTGATGTTCAGGACTAAAGCTCATCAGGTGATGTTCAGGTCTAAAGCTCATCAGGTGATGTTCAGGACTAAAGCTCATCAGGTGATGTTCAGGTGATGTTCAGGACTAAAGCTCATCAGGTGATGTTCAGGTCTAAAGCTCATCAGGTGATGTTCAGGACTAAAGCTCATCAGGTGATGTTCAGGTCTAAAGCTCATCAGGTGATGTTCAGGTGATGTTCAGGACTAAAGCTCATCAGGTGATGTTCAGGACTAAAGCTCATCAGGTGATGTTCAGGTCTAAAGCTCACCAGGTGATGTTCAGGTGATGTTCAGGTCTAAAGCTCATCAGGTGATGTTCAGGTCTAAAGCTCATCAGGTGATGTTCAGGTGATGTTCAGGACTAAAGCTCATCAGGTGATGTTCAGGTCTAAAGCTCACCAGGTGATGTTCAGGTCTAAAGCTCATCAGGTGATGTTCAGGTCTAAAGCTCATCAGGTGATGTTCAGGTGATGTTCAGGTCTAAAGCTCATCAGGTGATGATCAGGACTAAAGCTCATCAGGTGATGTTCAGGTCTAAAGCTCATCAGGTGATGTTCAGGTGATGCTCAGGTGATGTTCAGGTCTAAAGCTCATCAGGTGATGATCAGGACTAAAGCTCATCAGGTGATGTTCAGGTCTAAAGCTCATCAGGTGATGTTCAGGTGATGTTCAGGTCTAAAGCTCATCAGGTGATGTTCAGGTGATGTTCAGGACTAAAGCTCATCAGGTGTTCAGGTCTAAAGCTCATCAGGTGATATTCAGGTCTAAAGCTCATCAGGTGATGTTCAGGTGATGTTCAGGACTAAAGCTCATCAGGTGATGTTCAGGTCTAAAGCTCATCAGGTGATGTTCAGGTGATGTTCAGGTGATGTTCAGGTGATGTTCAGGTCTAAAGCTCATCAGGTGATGTTCAGGTGATGTTCAGGTGATGTTCAGGACTAAAGCTCATCAGGTGATGTTCAGGTGATGTTCAGGACTAAAGCTCATCAGGTTATGTTCAGGACTAAAGCTCATCAGGTGATGTTCAGGTGATGTTCAGGTCTAAAGCTCATCAGGTGATGTTCAGGACTAAAGCTCATCAGGTGATGTTCAGGTCTAAAGCTCATCAGGTGATGTTCAGGTGATGTTCAGGTCTAAAGCTCATCAGGTGATGTTCAGGACTAAAGCTCATCAGCTAATCACAAGGATTAATGATCATTTCAAGAACAACTCTGAGCCCCCAGGTGTTGGGCTACCAGGACGTGATGACTTGCTACCAGGAAGTGATGACTGGCTAACAGGAAGTGGTGTTGGGCTAACAGGAAGTGGTGTTGTGCTAACAGAACATGATGATTGGCTAACAGGAAGTGGTGTTGGGCTAACAGGAAGTGATGATTGGCTAACAGGAAGTGGTGTTGGACTAACAGGAAGTGGTGCTGGACTAACAGGAAGTGGTGCTGGACTAACAGGAAGTGATGATTTGGCTAACAGGAAGTGGTGTTGGGCTAACAGGAAGTGGTGTTGTGCTAACAGAACGTGATGATTGGCTTACAGGAAGTGGTGTTGGGCTAACAGGAAGTGTTGCTGGACTAACAGGAAGTGATGATTTGGCTAACAGGAAGTGGTGTTGGGCTAACATAAAGTGGTGTTGGGCTAGCAGGAAGTGTTGCTGGACTAACAGGAAGTGATGATTTGGCTAACAGGAAGTGGTGTTGGGCTAACAGCAAGTGGTGTTGGGCTAACAGAAAGTGATGATTGGCTAACAGGAAGTGGTGTTGGGCTAGCAGGAAGTGGTGTTGATGAAATTACCAAACTTCTTGACGGGTTTGTTGTCTCTGTTGGTGGGAGCAGGAGCAGGCTTTGTTCCCATGGTAACTTTGGATGACTGGGCCTGATACAAAACAAAGCCATCAACACCACACATGCTAAAACACACACACACAAAGCATATACACGGGTACTACCAACACACACACACACACAAAGCATATACACAGGTACTACCAACACACACACACACACACACACACACACACACACACACACACACATCAACACCACACATGCTAAAACACACACACACACACAAAGCATATACACAGGTACTACCAACACACACACACACACACACA